>NW_027615206.1:0-64176 GCF_965212315.1 Lampetra planeri | reverse complement strand
GCAGATTTGCTCACTTTCAGTCACTATCCCTTGATGCAACCGTCGATAACTGGAAAATATAACACGATAACACTCCTCCCCTCAGTGCCACTGTTGTGCAGCAGTGATGGTTTTCAACACGTGGAGTAGCTTGTGTTCACTTGCTGTTTGTATGTTTGCGCCTGAGCTGTCTGTTGTGTAAGAAATCAGCAGGTGGGAGGCTTAAGATGATAGTCAGGTGGGATTACGGCAGCGACACCTGGACAAGACCTCAATCTGTTTACTTTAGCCGGGACAGACGCTGGCTTGTCTGCTTAGCACCGCTGCGACTGTGCCAGCAGTTAGTCAGAGTGTGTTTTCACAGAGATGTGACGCTCCATCTGAGGGTCGTCTTCTGGTTGATGACCCTTTGAACGAGTCTCCTCCTACATGGACGTTACATTGTCCATCTTTTTTTTTTTTTTTTTTTTTAAATCACTTGCATAGCTCCAGACTGAATTACAGCTTCTCCTGGCTCCTGACCAATCCCGGGTCAAAGTCAATTGATCGGAGGTTTGGACTTCTGTGATGACATTGGAGTTTATGACCCAAGCTCACAGCTTTTGGAGGTCACAGCTCTCTTTTATCAAAATTACAAATACATGGATAAATATAATATATTTTTTTGGAATTTATTCTTAAAAACATTATCATTAACATGGTATGTTAGAAGGCAACACGAGCCACAGAAATGGTGTTGGCATGGAACAACTGGTCCATCTGAGGAGTTAGGCGGTGGATGTTGGGGTCCTTAAATCACCCAGCAGAAGAACAACTGGTGGAAGGGGCAGCAGAGTTCACGTACTGAAAGCAGCAGAGACCGTTTGAATATGTTTGTAACCATGAGTGGAAAAGCAGCAGCAGTGTATCATCAGCGTAAGTGTTCCCATATATTAAAGTGCTTCTGCCAACCTCACGCTCAGTTCCTGCTGTCCCTGCCCGGCTGTGTGTGCTCAGTGTGTTTGGTGGCCATCAGATGATCCAGTCCAGACTAGCTGGACTGGATCAACACAGAGAAGGCCTTTTTTAGGCCTTAGTTTTATCCATGTGTACCAAATAAATCGGCCAGTGACTGAGGACTAGAAACAGGTGGCTCCTCTGTTTGTCCATCTGTCCACTCTCCTGCACCGCAGCTGTCCATCCTTTCTCCTTTCTCCACTGTCCGTTTGTGCTCAGGTCAAGGGTCACCATCACCCTGCCTGAGTCAAGTCAGTTGCTGTGCCCGCAAACGACTGTGTCGTTCGTCCTCATCACATGAATGTGATCTGTTGTGTCTGTGTGATCTAGTGTGAATCTAGTGTTTCATGTTTCTGCTGAGAGCAGAGAAGCAAGTAAGTGATAATAATCTGTGAATCACCCAGTAATGTGTGTGTCCTTGTATATTTCCCCACAAATAATTGTCCTAGAGAAGAGTGGAGGTGCAGAAAGTTTCTTATCATGTTTTCTTTTGGACCAACTATACTGACACTGTGAAAGCAGATATATCAGCAGATGTTGTCATCAAAGGAGTATGGAGATGACTGGACACTCCTCCATCAGTCATTCATTCATCCAGAGACACAGTTGAAAGTCATTGTCATCGTCGTCTGCGTCAGGACGACTCCTGCTGCCAGAGGAGAGCGACCTGAAGCTGCGAATGTCGTACATCTTCTTCTGTATGAGCCAAGAAACAGAAGATAAAGAGACGTTCAGCTTATCTCGTCCTCTCACATGTCTCTCTGCCCCGTGGCTTCGTTCTCCCGGTTCTGTGAATCCGTTTTGTCTTTTACTTGTCCTCATTTTCCTGCATATGTATTTTTCATTTGTGTTCCATCAAATCCAGAATGCGATACACAAACGTATGAGCAGCAGTTTGGACACGTACACACTGCTCCACCCATCCTCCGCTCTAAAACGTCCTCCGAGCTGCTGAGGCAGCTTTTTACACTTTCACAATCTCTTCTCAGACTGATAAAAGCTGAGTTGTTCCTCTGCATTAAAATGTGCAACGAGCAGCGTCCTCCTCAGCAGATACTTGATGAGTTGCTATCAGCCTCTTCCACTCTCTGCTGTCACTCCACACTCACCCACTCCAGCAGATGTCAGCGAGCTGTTGTTTCAGAGTGAAAACATCTTAGAGCCTTTGACATCGGTAGGCATGTTTCCTTCAGCCTGTTTTGATGTGCATCTTGACGGATCGCATCGGAAAATTATGATGGAAACAAATTCCAACTACACTCCCCTGATTCACACAAAATAAAAACCTCTTCGCTTCATCCGGGTTTTGGTTTATTCGCGAAACGGGGGATGGAAACAGTTCTGTTTGAAGTCTGACATACAAGTCGGATGTGGTGAGCACAGCTGTGTCGTGCGCACTGCTGGGTGCTCCGACGCAGATGTCCCCGGTCTGGTAGTGATCATCCACCACCACCTGCATGATGATGGAGGGCCACCTCCACCCCGTTCAGTTCATGTAGTCCCAGTATCCGTCGGATGGAGGGAGTACGGTGACGTCTGATGAACTCCCTCATCATCTCGGCTTGTATGGCCTGGAAAACATTGCACAATTTAGAAAACTCGACTTTGTAGTTTTCACCAAAGTCTGTACTTTTAATGGAAACGCACAGGATTGTTATTTATTTTAATGCACATTTCCCATCACTTTGGGTTGGAAACATGGCTATTAACTGTGGTCCTGAGGGCACCGACACTATGAAGACAGGAGGTACCATAGAGGTTGCTAGGAGACCAGGGGCCGTACACTCAAACTCTCTGCCAGAGAACATCAGGGAGACAAACTGACGTCTTTAAAAAACACACAATTATAGGAGCTGATGACAAAGAAGCATATTCACAGAGATGAGACAAGCAACTAATGAAGCCTCCTCCAGTTTTGGCTCCAACACAGGCATTATTTCTCAGTTCCCATCCAGGTTCATCGGCCGTCGACAGTGTCGGTGACTGTTGAGGGGGAGGATTGGCAGGAAGATGAGGCATCAAGCAGCAACAGGAGGGATGGGAGGCTTCCGCCTCGACTTTCATAAATATTTTCACTGAATGAGAAAATGCTCGTGGAAGGGAAGTCAGGTGGGAGGAGGTGTGCTGACGGCTTCATTGGGGCTTGGAGTGTTGTTTTAGTGGCGCTGCTGCGCTTATCTGGGGCCATTCAAGAAAACCTGCTTTGTTCCTCCTGATATGAAAGCTGTGTCATCTCCCCAATTTCAGCGTTAATGATCAACTGAATTCAAACTATGAGGACGTTTGGTTTGATTTCTGTCAGTTTAGGTCCTTGCAGGGTTAACAGACACTGGTTTTCACTTAACCCTGCCTTGAGGAACAGGTTCTGGTTGTCTCTGTCCACAAACATCACAGACAAAGACTGCAGCCATGTTCTCACTCATTTTCAACCTTTATAAAAAAAAATCCTCCTCAGACACGGGTCAAATGTCACTGAAATAGCTGATAGTTAGGACATTATTGGTGTTTTTGTGGATGTGCATATATATTTACTGAGCAATGTTCACATGAATTGCATTGTACATTCAATGCACTTTTTACATTAGCTGTGCAAACAGTAAGTGTTTCATGAGGAGGGAAATCTACTTCTAACAGATAGAAGTAAACAATCAGATGACTTAAAAGAAAGGATAGACAAAAAAAAGAGTTGTCCATATGCACTCTGGTTCTTATTCATTAAATAATAATAGGAGGTGATGTGATTAACGTGGAACCTTTCCTCGAGCACACTGATGTGCGAGCAGCTGGTAGTGCTGTGGAGTTTCCATTCTGGGCCTCTGGACTCATTGGAATCTGCTGGAAAGGAAAAGAATGTTTCTGTTGTCTCTTGGCTGATCAGTTTTTTTTTCCTTTTATAAGAATGAGGATTATTGGACTGTGGTGGATTTGTTGTCGTATTGTACCTGGACTATGTAAAGGAATGTGGGACAAGATACAACACACACATGCGCACACACATCCGCTCTTACGTAATCAGGTCATCAGGTAGTGTGTTATCACAAATCGTTCTTCTGCACTGACCACGTGTCCTGAAAATTGGACAGAGGAGGTGTGATCAGCTTGTAAACAAGAGAACAGCTGTCTGATTAAATCACATCCTCTTATTTACAGTGTTTGTGTTCATTCTTTAGAGGAAATGAAACCATATTTTAGTGTAGCAGTAGTCTTATAGTCTGTTGGTTTTACAGTAGTTTGTTAGCGTAGCGGTAGTCTTACAGTAGTCTGTCATGGTAGTCTTTTAAGTAGTCTGTTGACGCTCCCAAACACAGTACAGACTCAGCACAAACTGATGTACGGTAGAGGCCGAGCCTCAACAACCCGCGCTCCTCTTTCCTCATCTGGAAACTGCTGGATATTTAATTTATGAAAGGATCCTCAGGCTAAGTATTTTAAAAGCTGCATGCGAAGAAACATGAGCACGTCTTTAAACACAGACTGATCTTTTGTTAGTAATGGGACACGGGCTGGTTTCTGATGTTTGGTTTGAGCCAGAAGGATAAAGACATCATTCCTGTACGCAGACAGACGAGGGAGGAAGAAACTACCAACCACAAAGTATTAATGCTGCTGCAGCACACTGCCGCTTTTCTATCCTTTTTTTTCCTGTGTTTGCCATTGAAATTACTCTCACGCCACCAGCAGTGGTTTGATGTTCTCCTGTTCTAAAACTGGTCGACCCATGTGGCAGAGTTCTCTGAGCTCTGTCATCGTCTGTCCCACAGTGTCGTGTTGAATTTCACTATCGGAAGCTGCTCAACAGAACACTCAGAAGACTGAAGGAGACATTTTAGTTCCTTGAATTAGAAATTTATTTATTCATTTATTTGTTTCCTGTAGTATTGGATATTTCAGAGAAAGGAAATTAAGTCAGACAATCAGTCATGAGACACAAAGCCTTTTTCCTCTCCTGCTCCTCCCTCCAGTGTCACTCCGCCGCTCACTGTCCATTCGGAAACATCCGTCGCTCACCTCACTTTCACCTTTGAGTCAGACTTTCACATCGAGCCGCTGGATCCCACTGAATAAAGTCTTTTTTGTTCATTTTTATCTTGTCATTTTCACAAATGATTGAAGAAAATATTTGTTTGCTTGTTGTGAACATCTAATTCTCTCACAATGTTCTGTTGTTGGGGAATTTTTACATAAAATGTTGTGTTTTTTCCATCTTCTGCGTGTCTCTTTGTGTTCTCATGTGTCCAGATGTAACCGCATTGGAGGTTGATAGATGGACGGAACTTGGGAGTGTTTGCTAGCAACCGAGCGTTTCCAACAAACACAGTGGTTCTGTTCTGTGGAGAGCCGAGTCAGCAGCTCACTGATG
The DNA here is from genome assembly GCF_965212315.1 of Lampetra planeri. NCBI lineage: Eukaryota > Metazoa > Chordata > Hyperoartia > Petromyzontiformes > Petromyzontidae > Lampetra > Lampetra planeri. The sequence goes on along the minus strand of NW_027615206.1, from coordinate 58,841 downwards.
TTCTGTTTTCATGTATTGCATGTACACACACACACACACTCTAACACACAAACCTTGATGTGGTCGAACCTGCTCTGCAGTGTTTGGTCAGTGTGACAGTAACGTGTGACTCTTTCTATTATTAGTCCTAATAAATCCTGTTCAGTGTGTGAAAAGTGACTTCTAGCACCATCTTTTCATTTCACCCATTCTGTGTCAGTCATGTCTCTCTCACACTGAAATAGCTGCACTCGTGCCTTAAACAACACTGTGTTTAAGGCACTCGCAGAACTTGTGCTCCCTATCTCTATCTATATATCTGTATCTATAACTTTATACCATGTCTGGTTGGGTGGACTGAATTTATCGTTTTTTTTTTTTTAAATATTCAATTACAAAAACACATAATTTACCAGAATTGCATATAATTAGAAGGACTATGACTATCACCTGATGTATGAGTTTATAGAAAGATAATGTTTTATAAAATGTTTGGAGTAAAAGTTCTAAAGGTAGAACCAAAAATTGACACACTCTCTGCTTTAAATGAGAAAAACGTCTTTCCTGAGTGTTTCCGAAAAACACAAGGTTGTTTGCACAGACATTCACACGTTGTCTTACTAATCCCGTAAGTCCGTTGGCCGAGTGGAATGAGAAGAACATCACCATAGAGACGCACTAATGGCCTGTTAGAGAGAGTGAGCTGAGGGGGAGAACAGAGACTGTGAATGAGGGAAGACGGAGAGGGAGTGAAAGAGAGAATCACCTCTGATCGGCATCGGAGAGGGAGAAAGAGTTGAGGATGAACAGTGTGGGAAAAGAGGAAGAAGTGGGGGGTGAAGGAGTGAATGAATAGAGAGAGTGTCTGAGAGTGGGCAGAGGGGGAGAGCTGTAAACGAGTGCTACGTTAGTCAAGGAGGGGGTTTAAGTTCTGTGGAGAACACTGCTTTCCAAGCTCCTTCGTTTTTTCCTTCGTCTCACTCTCGCTCCTCTACCATGTGTGAGAGTGTTGGAACTGCTATAAACGAGCAACAAACATCCTTTATCTTCTGTCGTGTGGTTCTTATTTTGTTCCACAAGAACTCACAGTCCACCTGGTGTCATGATGGAGAGGTTTTAGCTCGGCTCAGGGGGCAGCCATCCCATTTCTCCAAAGTTTTACGGTTCCTCCTGACTGTCAAGAGTCTTTGAGCAACACACCAGGTCTGTAACGAATGACTATTTTAATCGTCGACTAGTTGATGATGAACGAAACAAAAACAGTGTCATATCTTACATCCAGTAATGGGCTAGCTACTAGCGTGGGAGCTGACGATGTAACCAGGGTCCTTCTGAAGCTGAGGTGACATCGTGGTACTGTATGCCAGTTCCAGCTTCCAGACGTTGCATGTCTCTGTTTTTTAGTCAAGTTGAGGGTGAAATTGTCCCAGACTTTGGACCTTTTGTTGCATGGTGGTTTAAGGTAGAAAATCTATGATTTTCACACACCACATGATGAATCTGCAGTCTACAGTGCGGGTTATTTATGAACGGACTTACTGCTGCAGTGAGCAGCACCAGCAAACACCACTGGCTCTTGACGGACACCAGATACCATTGACCTTTGACCCCGTAGTGCCTTTACTGAAGCTATCTGACCTACATATCCTAGTAGGGTCAAGGCCAGATATGTGTGAGTGCCGGCTGCCGGTTACTGATCTTTGTCCGCCTGTCAGTCGACGTCTGTTGAGATCCAGATGCAGCCGCTCCCCTCTTGAGACTCCATCAGCCATTTTCATTTTACTGTAAATACCTTTGTGTTGACTCTGTCATCACACGGCCCTCAGACTGTTTCTATTCTTGCGCTCTGGATTGATTCACTGGCCTTCAGATCAATTACTGGCTTTGAGTGCAGCCAGACTACATTCAACACCCTGGATGGATACTCAAGGCTGAGAAGACGGATACTTACGTGGCAGTCTTTAGTTTAGTCTCGTTAAATAGAAGTTCCCTTAAAACTCTGTTTTCAATGGTTGCATTGCATTGTAGGTGCCAGACTTATAGTGTGTATTAAATGTCCAGCAGCTATTGAACTATAACTACTGTTAATATTGTAGCATTGTTCTATTAGAACTGTTACTATTGTAGTATTGTTTTGTACTGTTGTGTCTCTAGTGATGCAGGGAAAGTTTGTCATCAACAAGACAGATAAACCTGTTTTTATCTTCAGGCGTTAAGTGAGTGAAGAAAAGTTCCGAGTGCTGACCAACTAAAGTATGAGTAGAGTATGTGTGTCTCCGTTGAGTATGGTGTTTTTGTCTGACTAACAGTTGTTACTGTGTTTGCGGACAGATACAAAATATGATGTAGACAAATAGGCCAGTAACAGTAAATAGTTCAAACACTACTCGACTGCGGCTGCAGGTTTTCATTAGAGGAACTGATTTGTTTGGAAATGATGTCATTGGCTAGATTTATTAGATTCGTATATTTATTGTGAGTAACAAATGACGTTATAGTTTCCAACCCACAAATATCTGGTACTGTGACACCGCTGGTCCAAGTTAAAGATTGTACTTAACTCTGTGGAGTTGGTGCTCATGGGTGTGATGATGATGATTTCATGATTTTCGACTCGTGGCCGCAAACTAAATGAGTTTGTGTGCTCTTCAGGACATTAAAATAGAAACAGCAACTTTGACATCATGTATGTATTTATCCTCCTTCCATTGTGAGAGATAATGACAAAATGTTTTATTGGCAAGGCTGTAAACCCACTCGCTGATGATTGGTTTGGTTCAGAATGTTTATTTTTGGCCCGTGTTGAGACACATTCTCGGGACGACCCCCACCCCCACTCCCCCAGCTGTTCCACTTTTAGCCCAGGCCCCAGTGAGGTGAGCGGTTGTGGGTGGGCGCAGGCTCCAGCAGGCTGCGGGTGGGTGTTTGCCTTCCTACTGTCACTGTCCATCTAAAGGACGGTGTCCAGCCGGCCAGGCAGCTGCTCAGTCAGTCAGTCAGAGAGAAAGGAAAGTGGAAACAGGAAGTTTTCTATCAAACTCTGAACAACAGATTTCTTCTCGTAGGTGGAGATTCGCCTCTTAGTGACGCCGAGATGACTCGTGACTCGTAAGTATCAGTTGAAGAGTTAGTTATTTAGGGGGCAGTAGAAAACACTGGGTCATAGGATGGCTTAGAACAAGCTGTGTCACCTTTTCTTGGTTCAGTTTGTTTATGGACCCACGGTTCAGGGGAGCTTTCAAATCTGTAAATTTGGTTTAAATCAAACGTGAAAGTCCGGACCGAACAAAGAAGTTGTGAGAGGATGAGCCACCTTCATGAATGCTGCCTGCCATGTAGACCTACATGGACTAATTTCTGTTTGTTTGAGGCGTGTTCCTGCTCAGATGAGAAACAATCACAGTCAGCCATTCATTCACCCATCATCCAGACGCCCTGTCCAAAGAGCCTCTGCTGCCAGATCAGGAGCGTTTGTATTTATAGACCAGCAGTGGAGGTTAAACTCTCACTCGGCACAGGACAGGGTTCTTCTCACCATGAGGTGACGGGGCACTTTTTTCCTTCACTGCTCCGAGCAGCTGTTATTTCCTAAAGGACTTTGTGTAACCAAGGGAACATATGTAAAAGCTCTTTGCTGACTGTCTCTCTGGTGCTATGGGGGGAGTCTGTTTATGTCTCCATGATGACTGTAATTTCTCTTCTTAAAGTCAATTCAGTGTGGGAGTGAGAGTGTCGGCGCTGTGGAGGAGTCTCTGCTGTCCTTTTTTCTGCACGTTTTCATATGATAATTCATGCAGATGACGTGTAAGAATCTGCATCCCTGCCTGTGTCACTGCTTCTATATTTGCAAAGGAAGCTGGCAAACATTCCATCCATCCATCCATCCATCCATTGTCTTCCAATGGCTCCGACTGTGTCTGGTTCCAGGTGTTTACCCTCCGGTTAGGTTTCCATTCAGTGTCACTGCTGAATCACATTTATCGTTCTTTGTGTCGTCCTTGAAGTTTGCATCTGTCTGCATGTTGTCAGACTTGCTGGCCGCCACGCGCAGTGATTTTACCCAGCAACAATGACATAATTGTCCAGACGGTGGTCAAGCACAGAGCAGGGTGTGTGACAGTCAACTGGAATGTTTCCTGTGTGGCCTTCAAAGTCAGATGTTTCAAATGTGTATCCCCCTGTGTCCTTGTAGATTATTCTGAGATGATGCTACATCCTGGTAACTAACCATGGAAGGACAAGCTATGTCTGCTTAACCTCTAGTAACAATAATAATGCATTTGATTCATTCGTTTCATTTTAAAGATCAAACTATTATATTTATGCTTTATATTATCTTTAGATTTAACATAATGTGGAAGGAAATTCTTCTTCCAGATCATGTTACTTTGCACAGATAACAAATTACAAAAGCAAAAACCACTACAGAACAGGAATGTACGCTAAGCCTTGATATGAAAGTGAATAACGTAGCATGAAATAAATGTATATCACTATATAATAGTATATATCAATCTGACCGGGGGGTGTTGTCTCAGCAGGGAGGTCTTTGTCTACAAACAAGGAGATGTTTGTTGATGGCTGAAACGAGAGAGGCTTCTTTAGATGACATGTATGTTAAACGTCTTTGTACTTGAGGATGCCTCGGTGGAGGGTTGAGCTCTTTCAGTTTCCATCGCATCATCAGGTTTCTGTTTCACATCGAGGATTAAATAATTGCCAGAGCAGCTCCTGTGGGAGCGGTGAGAGGATGAAGGTGTTTTCTTTCACTGCTTTCGTATAATGTCTGCTGTGTAGATGACAATAAAGAAGCTCTGTCCGTTTGAAGGGTGTGTTCTCACACTCCGATCGCTCACTATCCACAGGATGCTGTCTCATACACGCATCTCTCTTGTAGTTCTGCTGCACCTGTCCGACATCTGATATGGACCTCGTTGCTATGCGCGTCCCCTGGGAGAGTCGGATGTTTGTTGTCAATGTTTCTTGCAAACAGCTCTGAAGGAGTCGTTGAGTCTTTTTTGGGGTCAGTGTCTGAGAGTTTGAAGTCTAATTTTATGCAAATTAGCTTTTGTCATTCTGACGCATTCTGACAAATAGTTGTAGTTGACATCAGCAGCCAGGTTTCACTACACAAAACCTTACTGAAGGTGCATTTGCAGCTTAAGTAACATCATTTGTCTCTGTTATGTCAAGAGACCATTTCCAGCCAAAGTGTTTGGAAAAAACGTATAGTATAGGGACAACTGATATTCAGACCTCCACCCGTGGAAGTTGACTTGCAGGATGTTGCCGTTTGAAATGCGAGACCCAGTGGTAATTCAGTCCACCTCGCTGATGAACTTGTTTCATCAAAGGTTCAAGTATTCAATTCAAGTATTGAATTTCTTACTGTATTAGAAAACAAATAATTATAATGTATATATATTTATATATGTATATATATTTATATATGTATATATATTTATATAACTGTGGCTGAAGACAAACGACAAGACACTGATGCGCGTTACAGGTCAAAGACATCGGCCCTGATGGGCTCCAGCCTGCTGAAAGTCACTTTCATTGTCTGAGACTGAAGTTACAGTAGATGTCATGTTGGGAATATCTGTGCTAATGTTTATTCCTAAACGCTGGGAGGGAGAATCAGTCGACGTGTGACAAACTGTTCTGGTCGTAGACCTTTACTCCGCCGCCGCCTGTCCTCCGGGGCACGTGCTGCCTCTTCCTATATATAAAAACTCAAGTTAATAGTTGTTTGTGTTCTCTCAGAAGCTCGTTTTAGGGCTCACCAGTAGTTGTGTAACCAGTAATCATATGCTGTCTGAAAATGTGGTTTAAACAGTTGTTCTCAGGCTTTAAATATCTTTGGAGTTAATAACTGGGATCGCATCATTAACCAGAGTTTGAGGGAAAATAGATTTTTTTTCATTTAAAGCCCACAACTTCATGCCAGTTTCTTTTTAAATCTTTCTCAGACTAATTAAAAGGTGTTTATGTGTGTAGATGAGCAACGCGTCAGTAATGTGGCGTTGAGAGGGACTCAATTAAGCATCCCATTGCCTTGGAGCAGCAGTGTGCGTGTTGATGTGCTGTGCACAGAGCTCTCCTCCAGCCATGGTTGTTCCAACCCCTGAGAGTTGGTACAGCCTTCGCTTGCAGCCCTGTCAGTGTAAATCTGTGCGTTTGTGTGTGTGTGTGTGTGTGTGTGTGTGTGTGTGTGTGTGTGTGAGAGAGGGTGTGTGTGTCAATATCCTCTGTGTCCTCCCCTCAAAACACTGAACACTCCAGAGCCTCAACGTGTTCGCTGACATGAAGTCGTATTGTGATGGATTTCATTCCTGTGGAGCCAAAAGAACGCCACCATCATCAGTACTATTTGAACAAATATATGTAACCCCAACTGTAATTCTCTAAACTCTGTTAAACTCTCTATCAATACAACATGCAGATTTCTTCAGCTGACGATGTCCATTTTTCAACATTACGCAACCGTAGATATAAGTTTCAGCAGTTGTCACCGCAGACAGTCGACACATGGCCACCAGGGACAGTTTTCAACCTGAGAGAGGCTGGTGTTTGTTACTGTCGTCCCCACAGAGGAAGAAACAGACTCCAGTGGAATGTAACATACATTGAAGAAGACAGAGACTGATGAGGTGTCATTTGTTCACCGTGTAGAAGATAAGAAAGATGTTAAAATTTGAATTATAACTTCCATTTGTGTGGAATATTAGAAATAATGTGGATGCTAAAAAGTCATGTCAGTCATATCAGTTGCTTTGGTATTTAGGGGAGAACATTTGCATCTCCAGCTCCTCTGTGGGGAAATATCCCAAAGATTTATTGATAACAGTCGTCTTACTTTATCAGTGATAAATGCATTTCACATTTTCACTACATCATTGCTGTAATTGATTATAGTGACTCAATTTCACTCAATTTCTTATATACAGAACGAAAACTAGATAAAAAAGCTGGTCATTGAGCTCCTAACTAACCACAGGCTCCTAACTTACCCCAAGTCTCGATACATAGATGCTGTCTCACCAGAATGTTGAGCTAAACTTGTCAGATGGCAGTGCTTTTGAGTTGGATTTCCGGTGCCTCTTCCAGTCTGAACTGAGCATTTGTGTTTTTATTTGTTGTATATTTACTGCTGAGATGGGGGTGAATTAGAGGCAACGACGCATTCCTTCACTTTAAAGGCACCGTGTTTACATTGTGAATCCAAAGCCTGTCGCAGAGTGAGTCGAGCTGTGAAAAAAGGACAATCCCTCGTGTTAGAACATGTTGGACAGATTCTTCCTCCTGCCAGTGCCACCAAACATCACTAATTTGGCTGCTAATTGAACCAAAACTATATTCATCCTTACGTGTGAGAGAGAGAGACACATGAGTTGGGTGGGAGTGAAGCAAGTCGGAGGTGGAGGGAGTGGATGAAAGCGGAGCGAGGAGCTGCAAGGGAGGAAGGGAGGGAGCTGTGGATGGACGACAGACGGCGAGATCAAGTCAGAGGGAAGAGGTAGCAGAGGCAGCAGAGGGAACAATAGAGCCCGAGAAGGAAGCACCCACCCCCACCGCTGCTCCTTGAACCTTTCTGAGCCGTGCTGGGCTGCGTCGTGCCACTGTGGTGATTCCCCCTGACGGCGTCCACCACAGAGCCCAGGGAGCCTGTTGCCTGGATACCCCTGTTGTCGCCACAGCGGATGAGGGTTGAGCTGAGTGTGTTCAGTGCAGCTGTTTGGATGGCTCCCCCGCTTCCTCACTCGCTGCCAGAGCATGTGTGAATAAGAGAGGAATCACCCTGGTACAGTGGCTTCGCCCCGAGGAGGAGGTGGGAGGCTGGGGGTGGTTGGTGGTGGAGCGGGGGGGGCCGACTGCTTTGACGAAGAAGAAAGCGGGTTTGTGCATCTAGAGAAACCAGAGAGATTACCTTGACTATTGAGCGAATTGAGAGACGGCGAGGAGGGGGGTGGGTTGTGTGGGGAAGGAGAGGGGAGAAGTAGCTGAGGCTTGTGGAGGTGAGGTGTGGGGGCTGGCTGGCTTGGTCCAACAGGAAGTGGAGCCATGGAGGTCCAGTCCTCTGGTCCACAGTCCAAAGCCTTCAGCTTCATGGTCGCTCACAGATGTGTGCTGGCCTCCAAAATGGACATCTACCGGTACGTACCCGCTGATCGTTTTCATCATTAGAGTATTTATCTCTGTGCCCTTTAAACTCCTCATGATTTTAATCGATGTGTTTGTATTTGAGGTTTGAAAAATACGTTAGCATAGAATTAAACAGTTGTACCTCCTCTCCTGTCTGCTCTTACAGAGGAAACTAATGATTATGTTCTTATTAAGATCTTGTACTCTGAAATTTCATGGAGCTGGAACGAATACATGTTTGTATTGGATCGACCACTAAAGAGATAAATTACCAATAGATAGCAGAAACAAGTCAGTGTGGATGTATTTTCATTAAACTAAATGTGGAAAAACCAAAAACATAGTGTTTCAGGACATTGGTGCTGTCTTGTCATTGTGTCGTCCTGTTCTGTCCCAACCTGAAGCAGCTAAATATGATTACACATCATTGTTTGTGTCTTTTTCCACAATGTTGCAATGCTGCAGGATGAATTAGACTTTGATACAAAAGTCACAACATTTCTTACAGTGGACAAATGTCTCATTCACATGTGAGTTTATGTCAAAGCAACAGTGTTCCCCAAAATTGTATGAACCTTTCAGGACGTTTGACCTCCATTCTCAAACCGGTGTATACAGTGGTTCATTTGAAAAGTTGACTTGTTAGTTTCCATGGCGATATACGAGCAGTGAAGTGCTGGCTTTGGTCCAGACGTCTTCTCTGGTCAATATGACCCCTGTGTGTGCTTGAATGGATGCGTGAGGTCACTCTTGTTAAAATTGCCAGGCTGCTACTTAACACACTGCGAACACCCTCTGTGTATGTGTGTTTGTGTGTGTGTGTGTGAAAGAGAGTGAGTATTAACATGTGAAACGAAATCAAACAACAGCCTTTTTAGGTCCTATCCATCTTTTTTTGTGAAATCGGATGAAACTGTTTGTGATCGTCTCTTCTTGGTCCGCACACCCGCTTGTTTACCTTGCTGCATTTGTCTATTTAGTGTGTTGTTGTTGTATTCTTCAGAAACGTTGCTTCAGTGCAGTAACATAGTCTGACTGCGACAGAGTTCTGTATCCCTGTAGAAGACAGCGAGGCTGCAACATCATCATGCCGCTGTCGGTACGCGTCAGATTGTTGTCTTCCATCATCGTTTTACCTTTACTGAAAGACAATGTGAACCGAACTTGATGCTGCAGAAAATGTGTTTTACGGAGAAGTCACTGCTGAATTTTGTCTGCTGCCTTTTGAACTGAGGTAGCACCGGTCTGAATATTATGAATATTTTGATTATGAACAGATATATTTTAGACAGATGGATTCTTTATTCATCTCCAATAGAATTTCAGTTTTCCAGAGGCTTGACAAGAATATAGACACAGGGGCATGCAGGATTCAGAAAGTGAAAAAATACAATAAAACAGACTAAATAGAAGTATAAAATACTATAAAATGAACTATTTAAATAAGAAATGCACTCAGTAGCATCAAATTATGAATAAAATGTAAGGTGTGGGTGCAACACTATGTCCTTCATATGGATCTCATAACATCATTATAAATAATTTAGCCAGTATATGTGTGGATAAACAGTATACACATATACATACATATTATTGGATGGGGTCAGGAGGTTGACTCCTGACCAGTGTTATTGTCTCTCTCTGGTTAGACTGGATTAGATTAAATTATTGTCATTTGAACGCAACAATCAACAGCATCTTGACATGTGACAAGAAGGGTTTGAAATGAGCGTCACATTCCCCCGCTGCCGTCTCATCTACAAGTCAGTGGCACTCTCTGAATGGGTTGACAGCCATTTGTAACCCAAACGAGCTGTTTTATTGAGTGAAAGGACAGGCGGGCTGGTTCAGGGGATTCCCACCCTGCTCTTCAGGAGTTGGTTACCATGCCATTGAAAAGGCCAGAGTCATTAAAGGGGACAAGGGAGGACACACCACCTGTGGATCCTTCCACTGGGACCTACTTCTTCACAGAGCTAATGGTGTCTGAGCACCTCATTGAATCCAAGAGGATTCTGGGTCGACCAGCTACTTATTAAAGCAGCCAGGTGCTTGAATGGGACATTCAATGGTCCAGGTAATTACCATGCACTAATGTTTTACACCATAATGACCCTAATGGCCTGCTGTACATGCTGGGAAATAATTAAAGACATAAAGACACAACTAGATTTTATTGTACAACTCTCAGCCAGTGGGAATAATAATATCTCTGGAAGTGAAACAATAACAGTGAACAGTGAAGAGCAGCGACAGCACAATATTCCTAGTAAGAAAACACTGAAAAAGCAGCTTTACTCTCATATCCTGAAAGCAGCTTGTCCAAATCTGTATCACATTTCTTTAGTCTACTGAACACAGAGTAAGTAAACGTAATGACTCTGGACTGTGGATGCAGCTGAAGCCACTCATCACTGCTTTCATGTGTAGTTGATGTGAAGCGCTTTGTGACCGATTAATGGGATGAACCTGTAAATCATAGCAGCATTCGGCTGCAGGTGGCGGCCACAGTCTGACCTTTGTTCACACACACACACACACACACTCACACACACACACACTCACACACTCTCCATCACTGATTTATATATAACCATTGTGATGACGGCTCCTTTGTCACACCTCAGGTGTTTTTTTTACCACTATCATCGGTCTCTCTCCCTCCCGCCATCTGGTCGAGTACATGACTCATACTGGTGAGCGGTGGGTATTTTCTCATGGCTCCATTAGCCACTCAGTGAGGTGGAGAGAAAATAACCTTCGCGTCAAAATATTTATTTCTATTTTTGACCAAAAAATACATTTATTTTTTTTTCAGTATTTATAGCTGCAGTCGCTCCATGACTTTACCACAGACTTTACCACTGTCTCATTCATGAGCTATCAGAGACTCAGGGTGACCAGAAAAATGAGAACCCGGGTGTCCCAATATGTTGCAGAACACAAAAAAGGGATGGTGGATTGTAGAGTTTGTTCTTGTTGGTAATGAATCATGAAATTAATGTAATGAAACATGATCACATTCAACTCACTGTATTCTAATTACAGTTGTTATTAATAACCATCCAATGGGAACACAGAATGAAATAGCGCCACTGCAAGGACTATGTTCTTGCTCATCTTCATTGTTTCAGCAACAGAACATCATCACCTTGACAAAGTATCTTATTTCTCAAACAGGAATCTGAGGCTCTAAAACGTGTCAGTGATTTTCTGCTTGAAGATCTTGCCCGATACCTGCAGATAAACCTGGGACTCTCTATCATCTGTAGAGCCTCCGCAGCTCCTTCCTTCCTGCTGCTGATCACTTCCATATGGGCTGGAAGCATGTCGCAGCACTGCACCATCAGCAACAGCTGACGAATAAGATAGAAAAGGAGGCTGGGGGTGTTTGGCAGGAAGAGAGCGATGAATGGTTGGAGGAGGCTGGAGAGAGCCGGCGGTATACAACATCAGACCGTGAGAGTTAAAGATTAGCTGCCGAGGAGAAGCGTGCAGATGTGGAAGCTCCCTGGAGCTCCTTCATCCTGATGCTCCTTCCTCCAGGCCCAATACAGCTGCATTTCTCAGGAACAAACTTTGAGGTTCATCAGTCCGTGCTCCTCTCTGGTCCACGTTCTCTGCTGGAACTCACCCTGCATTCTGTGCAGGCTTCTTTCATGTGTTTTTTTTGTTTCAGCTCCACAGGATTAATCATCCTCCTCCAGCTCAGAAATAGCTGACGTTGGCCTTTCGCAGCACAGCGAGTGTTTATTGTTGTCAGCGTCTTGAACCTAATTAGGTCAAATTGCATAATGCAATGTCAATGTAGAACAAGATGGAGAGGCAAGAACAGGAAGTTGGAATCTTCTGCAGCCTGAATTCTCAATGCCTCAATGATCCTCCTGAGAAAATAACGAATGCTGCATTCACACACTTTTGTAGAAATTCTTGTCGGTCATGCTTTGTTTATTGTGGACTACTATATCACCGCTGTCCACTGTTTTCCATTTTCCGTTTTTATTTTATTTTGAAAGTCAATCAAAGTGACACTTGATGGACTCTCTACTACAGTTTTACTACAGTAACTCTCTAGTTATATTTTATTATGGTAACTTCTGTTTGACAAAACATTTCTGGGGGTTTGTTAGATTGATGGAAGAAGGGAGATGGTTTGGGTTTGTTTCTATTTTAAGAAGTCGGTCGGTTGGTTATGTAACATTGGTTTATCAACAGAGAAATTAGTCACCATTTCCAGCTGTAGAAACGAAACAGTGAGTAAGTTCAGTAATCTCCAGTGTTTTATAACAAAGATCGAAATGAGAAGTCGACTGAAAGATTCAAATGAGAAGTAGAATGAACCATTGTCATTATCCGTCTATCATATGGAGTAATGACATTTACAGTTATTCAGTTTCTTCACATTTGTCAGTAAGAAGTATGGCTCATCATTTTATCAAAGATCCACTGACACCTTTCTCACCCAACCGGAATCATGTCACTGGTCCAGGCAGGACGTGACATCATGGCGGGCGAAGTGCCTGGAGCTGCTAGGAACCTATTAGAAGTCAGACCCTCATTAACATTAATGAAGCAGATGAAAATATCCCATTTTTTCCATTTCTATTCTCGTCTGAGCTGCAGATTCTTCTGTGTCCTTCCACCCCGTTGTATAGATAGATATCTGAACATGATTACTGTAGTTTGAAAGCAACAGTATCTGATGTAGGTAATGTCATAAAATATCGATGATACACATTACTGGCTATACTGTTCTTACTATTAAATTCTGGTCTTACTTTGATTTCGTAGTTAAATGTTGCCATGATTAAGTTGTGTCCTTAGATCCTTTGTCTTTAGCGCCTCTGTTCTGTTTAAATAATAGTGAAAAATGTGTTTGGATACAGAATCTACCAAGGTATTTTAGATTTAAGGGTCCCTGCGGAGCAGAATCTGGTCAAATGAGGATCTTCTGCGTCTTGAGAGTCAATGTCTAGAACATGAAGGAGTCTGAATGTGCACACAGGAGACACATGTTTCACAGCTGAAGAAGATTCAGTCTTTTCCCACCATCTGCTCACAAACCCAGAGAGAAATGGAGGCTTTTTTTTAGCATAGCTGTAAACCAAATTTATGCTTGACATTGACACGAGTAAATTCTTATCTTTCTTTCATTTTTATTTGTGAGTTTAAATAACACAAGATGTGTCCCCTGTTGAAGGTGTGTCCCTGTCTTCCCTTTCACTGTGGCACTTTCACTGACTTCAACCTGCAGTTTTTACACTTCTCCGTCTCCTTATCTACTCATCTGCTGATATTGCAGTGACACAGAAAACCTGTCCTGCTGATGTGTTCTCTGGCATTCACAGTCACAGGAGAAGTCATAGCATGAATAATTGATTGTTCCCTCCCTGCAGTCTGTCACTTCTTTTGCATAGAGACGCTGCTCATCGTTAGACGAGCACACTGTGGGTGTTACATTACACATAAAACACAGTCGTCTGCTGCAGATTGTGCATTTACTGAGACATAAATAGATCTTTACACACATTCTTCACATCTCATGTAGAAGAGGCCAAAACGTTCAACAGTTTCAACATTTCCAGTTGAAACATGCAAGGCAAAATTAGCATAACATAACTTTATGACAGCAATGCGAAAGCACCAGTTTCCAGTCCACACTGCACACACATAGACTTAAATCAGTGTCAGTCAAAGAACATGTTGATAATGTCAACGCTGTACATGGGCATCACCATCATATATTAGGAAATAAAGAGTTGTTTGGACCCCTCATCTCCCACTTTATGGAAAGGATTTGATTCCTATCATGAATTACCCACATCAACACAGTCCACTCCGTGTTTTCCACGTTTCCCCATATACACACATGGAGTATCCAGAACATCAAAGGACTTTTCTTAGCAGTTACCTGGGCAATGTGATAATGCAGTAACATTGTTAACATGTCCCAGATAGGATATTACGTGGTTTCCAACAGCGTTAATTTGACAGACGAGATGGGTATAAGGAGCCTTTTTTTACAAAGAAGGGGAAAGTAAGTCAGACTAGCACTCATAGCTAAAGTTAGACCGTCACAAAGCTCCATCTGATAGTACAGCATTCGAGCTAGCACAGTTGTCAACCTCAAACACGTGGTGTTCGTGAGAGTGTGAGTGAGAACTGCAAAAGCACAAATTTGAAAAGTACCATGGCTGTTTTTCATTCCACAAAATGTCAATTTTGGATGCTTATGACATCTTTTACTTTGCGCTAAGTGAGCTTTCATCAGAAATGCTTTTGCTAGCCCACGTTGGTAAGGTAGGCTACACGGTTAGCCTCTTTGAATACCGAACGCTTTCATAAACAGCTGGGGCCAGTTCCAGGAAGCACGTTTAAGATTTGTTAATCCTGAGGAACCGAGGAAAACGGTCGAATTTTCCTTGTTTCAGAGTTACTGATAAACTAAATTAAAACAATTGAAACCTGAAAGATGTTTGGTTTGATTTATGAGCAATTTTCTTCATTTCAGGATTAACAAACTCAGGGTATTTACAAAACCTGCTTTCTGGAACGGGTCCCTGGAAACATACTGTTCAGACTTGACAATATGTCAGTATAAAGAGGAAGTCAAGGAATGAATGCCGATCCCTTCCCTCCTTCAGCCCTGACTGACTCCACGTTGGACCATATGAACAGACTGTTTGGCTGCAGGTCCTGGAAATGACATTTTCTGTGTCTTCTCTCCCTGCAGTGAACAGAGTATCTGCCAGGCACGAGCCGCTGTAATGGTCTATGACGATGCCAATAAGAAGTGGGTCCCGGCTGGTGGTTCCACAGGCTTCAGTAGAGTTCACATCTACCACCACACAAGGCAATAACGCCTTCCGTGTCGTTGGCCGAAAGATCCAAGATCATCAGGTCAGTGGATACGCGGTTGCTGGGGAATGTCCTCAAGTCTAAAACACAGTTATAGCTGATATAAAAGAAATTCAGTCAGTGCCTGATATGTTCAGTTCTGAATCTCACTGTCGGACACAAACTGAATAGAAAAATACAGTTTCCAAAAACAGTGCTGTTGAATTTTCATTGACAGCAGTCAGGTGTTCACAGCGATTACACATTACTATAGTGTTTGTACTAGCTGGGAGGTTGTTTGTTTTTAGAGTGCTAGCATGCTCATGCTAGCATACTGACATTTATGAACATAATACTACAAACTCCAATCAGCTGCAGTTTAACCTATGTTTTTATAACTGATAACAGGAACTCCAGGAATACATGTAGATAGATAAATATAAGGCCTACAGCCAATAAAAATGATATGAAATAGAAATATTATATTAGAATATATAATCTATGTTAGAAGACAATAATATGTGAAATACGAATTTGTCACATGTGGCAACTGATATAACCAAATATAAAAAATGTAGTGTTCAGGTTATTCTTTTTGCGACAGAAAAGAGACAGTAAAAGTAAAAGAACAAAGAATGACAGAAATATGAGAAAATGGAAAAGGTCTTTTTCAAATATTATTTCAAATAATTTAATTTACCTTATATAATATGTTCTGGCACATTCACTCATTAAGTCATTCTTCAGTGTTCCTGTGTAACGGGAATAAATTGGACGCCAGTGACGGAAACGGCTCTGTTTTCCTTCACACTTCCACCTCCGAGCTGTGTGTCGCTGCTTTCTTAGGAGCCACGTTTCATATGTTTGTTTTTTTGTCCAACAAGCATCTTATTACACCACCTCGATTCCTTCTCACGCCTGGTTTAATACTTTGTCCATCAGCAATAAGTCACCCCCCCGAAGCCAGAGACGTTATAATAATCACAGGGAGAACTTCTTGCAGGGTTAAATAAATCATGGAACGGCTCGACTTTACCATAAACTATCAGACTGGGCACAGGTTCGTGTTTATTGGCTCGTCCCAGAGCGGTATAATGAAATATTGACCAACCGCAGGGGCCTCGTAAAATAAACGTGGCCTCACTCTCTTATTAGTCTGCATATGAGATGACACAGTGATTAGAAGATTAAGCCGCATTACAAATCTTTTTCGGGGTGTTTTGTTTTTTATCAGATCAACAGCGAACGCGTCGGATATCATCCCCCCATGTCAGTGTGCCAACATTTGCAGATTATGACGCAGATATAGACGCCAACGGCTAAAGCAACTTTTCACACTCTGTGTTGGGGGGTTGAGGAGTGAAAAGAGGGAAAGCTGCTCTTGGCGCAGCCCCTCAGGCTCCCAGTTTGAGAGCCACTTCTGTCGGAATAACTCACAGCCCTGTTCCTTCTTGCCTGTGCTTTTTGCCTGTGGACACTAAAAACTTTGGTTGACACCTAAAAAGCAGCTTTAAAACTAAGCAGAGTCAGAGGTTCACTGCAGTAGTGGGAGGATGCAGCCTCCCATTACTGGACAGGATTGGCAAGTCAATATTTTGTCACTTTTTCTAGCATTACTTGACATTTACTCTTTTTTTTTTTTTTTTACTGATAGTTGATACTTTCCTTGCTCTGAGCCGATAATAAAATTGTCGATTAAAAAATGTGTTGGTCACAGAGAGAAACGTGACCATCAACACAAAAATGAGACGCCATTTTTAAATGACGGCAGTGGCAATGCACCAACCGATCGGTCTTCTTCGTCTCATGCTAATTTAACAAGGCTGATGTGTGCAAAACTAAACATGGTCCATCTTCAAGTTCCAGATGTTTCTATGTCCTCTCTGTCCTCTGTTAAACAACATCACAGCAGTTTTGTGTTTAGGAGGGTGACGGTTTCAGGGCGGGACAGATTTGTGTCATGAATTGTGTTTTAGTTGTTCACAGTGATGCTTTCTCCTATATCTACTTGAGGTTTATCTCTAGTTAAAAGCAAGAGTAAAACAGTTTAAGATTTGTCTTAAAATATTTAAAGAGCTGGTTACCCTGATGTCTTCAGGAAGTGTTTTCCACAGCGTTGGACCATAACAAACAAGTGGTTAATTACTTATTTTCCTACATAGTGTAATATTCACAATCACACAGTAACCGGGCTTCATCTCACTCTCCAGGTAGTGATAAACTGTGCCATTCCCAAGGGGCTGAAGTACAACCAGGCCACACAGACCTTCCACCAGTGGCGTGATGCCCGACAGGTCTATGGCCTAAACTTTGGCAGCAAGGAGGACGCCAACGTATTTGCTAGTGCCATGATGCACGCGCTGGAAGTGCTCAACTCCCAGGAAGCAGGTAAGCTGCTTCGAAACCACGTGCCCTGGTTTGTTCATCTGTTGTAAAGCAGCTGTTACCAGTTACTTGTGACCTTGTCGGTTATTATGGAGTTACACAATAATTACACAGTTGTTTCCAGCACCAAAGATTAATGATTCATATCAGACAGTTATAGATCATGTATGAAACCTTGTCTGAATAAGCAGAGTGATTTGCGGTCAGAGGTTGATGGTTCATGTGGAGCAAATCAGGAGTGCTGCATGACTCACATGACACACACATTCAGTGGAATTCAGCTCTGCCACAAATATTCTGCAGCTGTATCTTTGCCACAACTTTGGTTTTCTGAATCATTCACTCATTATCTGAGCTCCATCCTCTGCGGCAGAAACACAGCCTGAGCATGATTCCCCAGCTGACTGCAAAACATAACCAAGGAGTTAATGCTCGGATTCTGACCCCAAAAGAGAACCGTTCGCGTGAGCTACCATGTTTAAGCCTCCTCTCCTTTTTTATCATCCTGTTTTTAATCCAACAAAGCCAGAGTGGAGGATCTAATTTCAACTTCCTTGTATTTGTGCAGTGATGCTGCACCGTGACCTGCCGTGCCCCGCATCCTCTCCTCTCTGTTCTCCTGTCTCCTCCTCTCTAAGTCGTGCCTCTCGTCACACTCTAATCCCATCCAGTAATTAGCCTCATAGCAATGCACCTTCCCATGCTAATGCAGCAAAGATTTGTCTGTGTGCATGTGTGAGAGGGTAAGGGAAGTGTTGACTAAAATCTGACGAAATGACTGGAGAAGAGTTCCAATGATGGAGGCTCCTTTGTTTGTTGGTTTGTGTGTCAGAATCTATTACAACCAGACAGGATTTGTTCCCCTCATTTCCTGCTCCCACTTTGTCTCAAACACTCATCTAATTACTGGTAATTGAAAAGTCATTAAACGTCAAATGGAGCAGACCGCTGAATGTGGTATGTTTATTAAAAAAAAGTCAAATCAAACATCTTGCAGCATCTCGGTACCTCTGCTCCTGAAAGCTCAGACTACTTGCACAAAAAAACAACAGCATTTGGAGAGGACAGGCCTCCACTCTGGTTTTGTTCACTGCAAACTCTTGTGAAAATATAATCTCCTTACTAGAGGTAACTCAGCAAGTTGCAGCTGAACAGTGTGGAAACAACACAAAAATAAGACTGTATTTAATAATACTGGATCCAGATCATGTCTCATGCTTTCATTTTTCCTTGTCCAACACACAGTATTTTTAACAGACAGTATATTTTTACTTTATTTTGTTTTTTTTAAATGCAATCAGTAGTTTTTTGTGTGAAGTTGCAGACAAACATGTCACCAAAACAGTTTCTTTGGTGGAGGTAACATTTGAATGAAAGCAGCACTTCCAGAGACCTCAGTGCATCAGGACACATTTATAAGTATTGAAGCTTGTTTAGTTGACACATTGATTACTGTCAACATCACAGTCCATCTCTCTCCACAGCCAACGGTCTCATATCTTGGCTCCTCCCAGTTCCTTTTTACTGTCACTACCTCCTTCTCACAGTCCTCCGTCCCTTCCCTTGTCCCCTTCTCCATACTTCCTCTCTCAGTGCGGCAGTAAGTCTTCCACCCTCAGCTACTGTATTTCTGTCCTGACAGCTGCTTCTCAGTGGCGCCTGCGGCCGTCGCGGTCTTCTGGTCCCCCTCCATCACTCACTCAGTGGGTGTCACATCCCGCCACATATCAGCTATCAAAATTAAATAACACGTTAATCGTTTTAGATTGACATGTGGATTTATAGCTCATATTTCTGATAATGATTCCAGGG
Organism: Lampetra planeri; assembly: GCF_965212315.1. Classification (NCBI taxonomy): domain Eukaryota; kingdom Metazoa; phylum Chordata; class Hyperoartia; order Petromyzontiformes; family Petromyzontidae; genus Lampetra; species Lampetra planeri. The sequence goes on along the minus strand of NW_027615206.1, from coordinate 39,680 downwards.
CCTCAGCTCAGTCTCAGCTCTTTGTTACCTACATGTGGTTTATCTCAGTGTAACTAATAATTGACAGTTTAAAAAGCGCAATAAGTGATCGTTGTTTCTTGAATCACTGACCTCTTCCAGGCAATGATGCCGACATAAATCACATGGTTCTGAACCGCAGCCAGTGACAGAGTTAAATGGACCAGGACAAACTGCTGGATCAGCACAGCTGTTTCTATATTTAATAGCTTCATTAAACTTCATTGTTTATGCCAGACGACATGATAGACTTGCCTTTTCCGATGGTCAGCATGTCAGATCAAGCAATTGGAGTGGCATAAAGTCTTGTAGTATGGCCCCAGCCAATCAAATAAGCATTTTGCATGATGCTGATTAACGATGCAGGAACAAAATAGACAGGAAAATTAAAAAAAAAAGATCATCAATCAAACTGACATCAATATTGGACATGTGTTTGCCTTAACACCATAGCACATTCAGATAAAAATCCAGTGCATGTCTGGTTCTAGTATAGGAGGGTACAGGGAGTGCAAGTGTGTGTACTTGAGCCTGCGTATGTGTGTGTGTGTGTGTGACAGAGACTGGAGGGCTCAGTTGTCATTTCTGCTGTGTTTTTCACTGGCGTGCAGAAGCAGCACAGGGTGGTGTAAATGTGCTGACAGATATGGATGTCGATGACAAAGCCACAGTCAAATCACAGCACGTTCCTCTGGGGATCAGTCAGTGTGACTATGATCAATGTGTTTTTCAGTCACTGATGACATGTTACATCTGAACGCCATGTGAAAACCATGTGAAAGCAGGTGATGACCTTTGCTCTCGGGCCACCTGTTCCCCTCTGTCTTCCCGCTGAGTTAGAAAAAGCTGGAAAAGCACTAACAACACAGGTCATGTGTCGTCTGTCTTCCCCAACTCTATTAAACTCCTCATTTCATTTAAACCTGCAGCTGCTTCGATATTTCTCATAACTTCAGTTGTTACTGGGAGAGAAGAAGCTCTTAGCTGCTAGTGATCCACTGAAGGTGGATCAAATCGGTTTTCTTGCACATAAGCAGGTGAATGAATCAGAACTGTTCAATCATGTCAGATATGAAACCATGCACTGTTAAATAAGGCAGTCTGCTGTAAATCGTTCTGTTCGTGTATCTGAGGTACACATTCAGCAGGAAAAGGTCTGGCACATGCGCACCAGGTCAGTCGCATCATGTTCTGGTAAGCAGGGTACCAACACGCTTCAGATAGATTGTGTTTATTTATTTGTGGTCCTGTTTTTGCGATAGAAGGCAGGAGGATATGTACAGGAGGATCTTAGTGGTGTTTAGGTTCCACTGAGCTCCTGACCTTCTGTCCATTCATAGAGGATGAAAGAGGGGGGGGGGGGAACAGTGAACAACAGAGACATAAACATATACAAGAACGAAGAGTTCAGCAGCAACCAATACAGGGTCAGAAAAACAACACTGTCCCAGCCTGACCTTTGTCGGCTGCCAGCAGCTCACTGCAACACGCTGTGTTGAAAAGGCTGCAGGAGGAATGTGAGAGGACGAGCCCCCATCGGTCGGTGGGAACGGGTGACGTGCAGATGAATGTCTGTTCTGTCCTTGTGCTTGGTTCGTGTCTCATGTATTAAACAGACAACATGTAACATGGCTGTTCTTTGCAGATGCTTTACACCCATGACACCTGATAATGAACTAGAAAAACACTGAGACCAAAGACTGCCAGGCAGCTCATTTCCACCATGTTGTGACTTCAACCCAATATTTGTTACGTTTTGATTTACGCAAAATATTAATCTACCAACCTTAATGTGAATTTCTCTTGGGAGACGAATAGAATATCTAATATCTAAAATTAGTCAATGACAATAGATTGCTTGACCAAGAAAACATCGCCTTACCATTTGGAAATACATTAGACAAAATTCACCATGTGTGTTTTTATGTTAAAGTGTCAATTATCAGCATTTCCTGAAAAAGTCATTAAAATCTGATCGTAACTTTTTGAGTTATTTGACTAACTAGACAGACAAACGCCGGCAAAATTATAACCTCCTTATAAGGTAATATAGCGGCAAAGACTGCGGCCTCAGCTGGCAGAGGTTTGTCTCAACACTGACGTAAAAGTGTTGCTAACTGGAGTTCAGCATTTATTCTGTTGTTGCTTCATGCCATCTGTATGCCATGTGTTCCTCAGTGGGAGGAGGAGCAGGAGCTGAAACCTGAGAGAACTTCTTCATCCCTTAGAAACAGCCTGGACAGAAGGACTCTGCAGGTCATATGATTGACAGCGTTTGGAACAACACACTGTCAACAGGACGCCTCAGCAGTCTGCCATGTGTCTTTGGCTCATTCCATCATCGGACTGCCCCCCTGCCCTACTCCTGTTTTGTCTGGTTAGATGGTGACACTGCTGGACAGTCTGCTGAACACCAAGACTAGAAGGCTTGAAAATAAAGAAGTCGATGTAAGAGGTGTTAAAGAAGGGAATTATGAAGTTCTGGCGAGTGTCCTCAGAGTTCTCCACAGAGATGCCCTCTGCAGCGACAGTTCACAGATTTGTCCGGGATCAGCAGAAGATCAGTCGAGCTCAGATCGTCCTCAGGAGTGAGTAAGAACAGCTGTCAGAGGGGAGAGTGTGTGTGTTTCTAGTTTGTTCTTTGTTTATGATCCGGTCCAGCTTCTGACCTTTGTGAACATCTGGCTTTGGGCCTGTGGTGACACAAAATCATCTGTTGAAGGAGAATTTTTGGGATCTTCTGTCATTCACTGACCACAGAACAGTATACTATATATAAAAAATAATAGTACCTTCACTCATACAGAAGTCTGAACTATCAACTTAGTGGTGTTCATTAAAACAGTGGTGTGGGTGTAGGTTATTATGTAGGATAAAATAATTCAGTTTCTGTGCCGGCTTTATAAGATTGACGCTATGACAGCTCGGCAAAACTAACATAGACATAGATATCCTTTTCATTCTGCATGTAACAAATGCCCGTCAGGACATTTGAAGGCTGGAGCCCTCTGCAGATCCTCCTCATCAGTCATCTGATGCTGTAAGATCAGAACGACGCCGTGCCAGCTGCTATGAGCGTTCACAGGCAGTACGGAGGTTGGTTCTTGTATTTCCTGCAAAAAAATCTCTGTGCTTCAAACTATAGTAATCCTGATGGATCAAATACGTGAATTAAATCAAATCGTTTTCAAGCAGCAGCTCATCGTTTAAAATAATCTGGTGTTTTCTGAAGCTGATGAACCGATTTGTCCACTTCCTGTCCTTCTCTCCATCACATCCTCCACTGTCATTCTATAGTCTGTTCATCTTACTGTGCGTCTGCAGTGTCCTCTGCTGTCGACTGGCACATACAGATACGTGGCAGATTTGTGTTTCTACCAGACATTTCCGGTGAAGTGAAAGTGTTCTGTTTTATTAAGCCAATACTAAAATCCTTTGCTGTTGCTGTATGTTCAGGTTATGAATGTGTTAGTATTTAGTGGTGTTTACTGCCAGAGGCTTTGATCACATGACATGTGGCCGCATTCCATTAAGCGTTTCGTTGGTTGGTCTTGTATCAGCTGTATGTGTGATAGTTGTCAGAGGTGAGTATACCAGACAAAGAATGAGGATAAATACATGAGCTACTGTACATATCTGCTCGATGTGTGAGTCATTGAACACAGTCAGTGACCAAGCCTGGACCAATCCCGCATCAGCGTCAGTTTGAAAGAGCAGCTATTTCAAATAGTTCCTAGTGGGAATCATTGTCATGTGACCATAGTCCAAAGTCCAAACCTATAGATTTTACAATGATGTCTGTTCAGAGTCATTTGTGTTTAAATGGGGGTGTGTAATCGAGCCCTTGTTGCTGGGAAGATCTGAATCTATAAGTGCACGTTAGCAGGATGTCCGTTGGAGGATTTAGGATCATATCTCCTGTGTCAGATGTTCTCACTGGGCGTCAAATGTCAAATTGAGGTGAGCGGAAATATGTGTGTGTGCATGTGTATTTATATAGAAGAGAGGTGGAGGTTGGTGCAGTTCTCGACATCCGGACTCCCCTGACACCCTAAATGATCATTCAAATGTAGGACACATGGTAGTGGATCAAATTCCAACACTTTAATATGTTAATTAACGTTCTTTAAATAAGACGAGGTCCCATCATAGATGTTGAGTTGGTTTTGTCTTTTGTCTTCAGTTCTACTTTTTGAAGTTAGTATGTGATGATGAAACTATGATGAAATGTTCCTTTTCCTGGACTCTCCACTGATCTAACATGCCTCCTCTGCTTTAGAATTTGTGGATTTTTGTCAGAAAAGTTTAAGAATTCACACAAAAACATCCCTGTATCCTGTCAAACATACTCCTGAAAGTCATAAGGAAGCTGACATGACGCCAGTGTAGTTTAAAAGTGATGAATCAGTATGCAGAGGGTGCACAGAGGGTTCAGGTACGGATGAACACGGAAGAATGGATGGTGCACTGGACGAAGACTGACTATGAAATCTGTGCCAGAAGCCCAATTTTAGATGTCTCCTAACATAATGGTTATTGATGGAGCTCAAAGAGCCATTTACCCCCCATCTTTGAAACACTGTCGTCAGCAGGATGAATTCAATGGAGCTGCAAAAGCAGCCGAGAAGCCAGCGGACAGGCACAGTACAAATTCATTTCTTAATAACTTTCTCGTTGCCTGTCTTCTGAACTGTCTTCTGACCTTTTTTTAGTTGTGACCTCTTCAGTGTAAACTGATCTGACCCAGGCACACGACCAAAGCTCCATGTTTAACTATAGATGCTGTCGTTTTTACCCGACAACAGCCTGCGGACGCCATGACCTCACTGGGTTCATGTGGTATGTGGAATGCTGTAATCCAGCGATGTCAGCTCGCTTGTCGAAATAAACCTGGATGTAGGCGCCAGGTTAACTTTGACTGACAACTGGAATTTTCCTGGATGGGAGTGACTCGTGATACCATCAGATCATTTGATCAGAGGGGAGTGTCATTTATAACCAGTGGGGTGGTGGACGGAATGGACTGATGATAGTGTGTGGGTGGATGGATGGATGGATGGTGGATGATCAGAGGATGGATGGACAATGACCCCTTCCTCCACCCCCGTCATCCACTCACTGTTGACACGCTCTCAAACAACGGACATTGTTTTTTCCAGCCTCCTGTCTGTCTGCTTCACTCTCCTGTATTTAAAGAGGTTGTTCATTCGTTTTTTTCCTAATTAAGTCATCCACTAAATAAAACAACACAAGTGTGACACAAAATATTGGCAGAGGTGAAGCACTGAGGTGAAGCAGCTCTTTATCTGAACTGTGGCTGTGATTATCAACTGATTTTTTTTGTGTTTCCAGCTTTAAACTCACGATCAAACTGAACTGACTGAAAGAAAATGGACAGAAATGGAAATTGCTGAATCAAACAGTGGTCTATCAATTATTATTCCCTTGTTGTGGTTTATCTGATCTTGAACAACAATAACAAATACAAATAAAGCAGCATTTGTCCACATTTATATAAAAACCATAGTCCTTTACTGAGCTCAAAATATCATCATCAGCCAAAAAATTGACTCCTGGAACCGACATAGATTTCATTCTGTGATAGAACCAGACCAGAAACCTCTGACATTAAATCTTTGGACGTCATCAGCTAGTAAAAGATCTTATTATTTTTATTATATGGGAGGAGGTGGACATACATGACATGAAATGCAGTTTAACTGATCTTTTGTAGAAATTTAATTTAGATAGGAATGTGATATAGACCCGATTGAGCTATAACCTCTGTCCCTCCTCTGTCATCCCTCCATCCATTAGTCCACTCATTCTGACCGTAATGTGCAGCAGCAGCAGCAGCATTGTGTCCTTCTGTCTGTATCCAACATATGAATAATAGATCCCTTCCAGGAAGTCCAAACCTTACGACCAGCCCATCCGCTGGCGTCCCACCACATCTCTCTCTCTCTCTCTCTCTCTCTCTCTCTCTCTCTCCTTTCTCCTGTCACTGTCTTTCATGCTTTGTTTCCTCCTTGTTCTTCATCTCTTCTTTTGCTTTGCCAATCTCCATCTTTCTGTCTCATCATCTTTTGTGTCCATCCCTCCCTCTCCCTCTCCATCCCTCCCTCCTCTCTTTTTGTTTCCCTCCTTTACATTTATACCTAATGGGAAGCGCCCACACCCGCCACGATCACAGACGACAAAGAAACTTGACCAGGCTGCAGCGGCAGAGAAGACTCCATATTTTATTCAGAAATCTTTTCATAATCTCCTCTCAGTGGAACATGAGTTCATGCAGAGCTGAGTCACAGGAAATTGCGAGCTCAGCTCTGGTTTTGTGTGCGAGCGCCCAGGATTGTAGTGGGACTGCCGGGCTGCTGGGGGGAGCTGGCAGCGCTGTGGTAATTTTCACTGAGACCTGGGTCAGACTGGGCCCCACACCGACTGTGGTGCTACGTCTGCTGCCAGAGGAGGCCGACGCTGCCGTCATGTACGTAGACACCAGAGAGGAGCTTTTTCTCTTTGGGTGAATGTTTCAGACAGTGAGAGACAATACGTGTTTAATGGCTTTATTTAAAGGGCAACACCTCTTGTTGGGCCACGTGTAGTGTTTCGTGCACGTGAGTTAATGACCCAGTTGTTTGGTTCAACAAGAGGTCATTTTAACCCTTTAAGCCCTAATTTTTCAGGCCTCTGCTCAAAAATTACATACCCATAATAAAAAAAGAGTATCTGTGAAACCATTAGGTCTATTTGAATAAGTATAATTAAAACTAAGAGAAAAGTAGAGAAATACTACAACCGTAGTTCGACAAAGCGATTTGACTTTTTGCTGTTCTTTGGCTGTTCTGGCTGATGCTTTGATGTTAGAGAACTTTGATGGCTATGCTTTGAATCTGTGGACTGTCTGCTTTCATTTTAGGGGTTGTTTGTGTGTTTTGAATGAAGTTCCACACCGGTAGAGGCAGAAATGTGGCGAGTGTGTTGATTCGGTGGGGCCACATGGATTTTGATATTTCATAATTCATTTAGTTGGTGATTGGGTCATGTCAGAATGACATATATTATTGTAGCCCAGCTGCTGTTTAATTTGATGTGCAACATTACTATATTCTTCTGATTAGTGCTTTGCTGCCGCCCTGTCCTGCTGTTCTCTCTTGTCTCTGTCGTTTGCACAGAAGCTCTATTGGAGCCGACGCTAACACGGTTACACCCACCGGTAGCTGAAAATGGACACGAGAGACTGCATCGGCAGTCATTGTTCACATCTGTAGATACCAGCTGCCTTCATGTTCTTCACCTGTCAGGTTTATTTATATAGCACTTTAAAAACAACAGCAGGGGACACAAATGCTGTACATTAACATCTTAAGAAAGTTTTTGTGAAGTAAATCACATCCCATCTTCTTCCAAACAGGGTGGAATCACAATGAGCAGCACAAAGTACTTTTTGAGCTTTAATGGGAGTTAGGGATGAAGAGAGATGTTCTATAGTCTCAATTTAAACAACCCACATCTTTTCAACCAATGTTTTTCTATAACTTTGACATTCATCTTCTATTTGGGGATACAGAAGCAAATGTTTTCTACTATTACTGAAATTTTTGCCTGACTCACACTTTCATCTCATGGTTAACTAAATCTACTCAGTCATAAATATGCATCAAACAGTCTTAAAAAAAATCTAGTAACTACCTGAAAAAGAGAGAATTTATTAAATGTGGGAGTTGTATGTTGAGTTAAATATGTTGCAGACTTGACAATGAAGATGACTTTATGGTGTAAATAAGTTTCCTGTAAGTGTCTGCTTCAGCTCCTGGTTCAATTTGTTTCACTGTCAGACGGGAAGAAAGATATGTCATGTACGGAATGAACACAGAGATTCAGTTCTTTGAGTGTTCTGTTCTCAGAAGTACCCAAACCTATTTGTTCGTCTTCTGGAGAAATGCCATCGCCAACAACAGCATTCTAAGCGTCTGAGCATGTTGGTATTCAGGAGCTGCTGTCAGCCTGGCAGCAGGTTTTATCTCCCCATGGCTCCATCTGTGCTCACAGTCCACACCAGGGTGAATACTAATGTTCTCTGCATCCACGGTCATAATCGTTGAATTGAACTGTGATTCTGTATTTGGGATGCAGAAGAAGCAAGCTCATGTGTTTCAGAATGTGTTTGCTTCAGAGCTCATAAAGGTCCATGTGTTTAACAGCGGGACTGTCGCCCTCTACAGGTCCCACATTGCCCAGGCAGACCCCCCAGGTTCAGAATGGCCCCACACCGGAGGAAATGGACCTGCAGAGAAGGTAAGGACCACAAGATTGCTTTAAGACAAAGCAGATACATTTGAACATCTGTTCTTTGTTCATCTGTGTGTTACTTCATCTCTCTCGCTGTGCACTGTCTGTGGATTCTGGTGCTGTGTGGGTGTGGGTGTGTCCTCCTGGTCTCCCACAAATCAGTGGGTTTCCATGTCAGCATTAACTGATTTTTACCATGGACTATAAATGTCTCGGTAGGTTTGGAGTTCTTTAAACACTGTTATCACGTTAGCTGGAGTCACGTGATTATTTACGATTATTAATATATTATTTTAGCCACATGAAAATAAGGACTAGCTGTACAAGTTTCAAGTAGTTCTGTGTAAAGAATAACATAATTGTGAATGGGATGATGGTATTTGAATCCCCGCAAATGGTGAAAATCATGATTATTTCCTTTACAACGGTGTGAACGTCTGTGTCGGCTCTGATTGGCTGAGTCTGCCTCTCACCCAGGGTCGGCTGGGACTTGCTCCAGCTTCGCGTCACCCTGCGCTGGATGAGTATGGTAAACAGATGGACGGAGCACTGACTCTGTCAGTTTGAAATGAGAGTGTTGGAGCGGAGAGACGTGAACAGTCTTGTTTTTCTTCCCCTTACATGGCCACTTGTTCCTTCAGCTGATAATGTGTCTTTGGAACACATCTCACACGCACTCCCTCTTACTCACACACAGTCGTAAATACACACAGCTGCTTTAGTCACCAGTAATTTTGGTGAAGTCTGTTAATAGTTTTTATTTTAACTGTTACTTTGTTACTGGTTGGTTTGGCTACATTTTGTCGCAGAGATATGAATTTGTCATATTTGACATTAGATGTTATTTTCAACATACTACACAATGATACTATTCGCAACTTTTCTTACTTCATTTTCATAAAAAAAATTCAATACTTTTAAGGTGATGTACTGTACAAACACAGCGAAAGCAGCAAATTCCAAAAAATTGATGTCATCTGCCAGAATAGGCGAAGAACTCAGCTGCTTACATGGACTGAAAACCATAACGGAAAAATAAACTTCAAGGAATCAGCAGGGTGGAAGTGCAAAAGTGTAAAAATTACATTGTCACTGTCGGATGCTGTGAAGTCGTTCACGGCGACAGACTATGTGATTTTAGGAGAAGATCTGTTCAATTGATCAGTTTGTTATGGTGCTATTGGTTGTGGTGTCATGACATTTGGAACAAGCTGTCAGATCATTGTGTCTCTTCATCTGTTCAGAAACACAACCAGAGTGAGGTCCCTCAGCAGTGTTATTACATCATATTTATACACCATTGTAAAATCCATCATGCTCTCTCTCGGTCAGCCTGTAGTAATCGGTTTGCTCTCTCTCTCTCTGACTTTGTGTAGTAAAACATTCTTGGAGGGTGAGTCACTGCGTCCCGTGTTCTTGGATGTGGGTCCAACAGACTGTGGTGGTCAGAGTGGTTAAACTCTCCTTTATTACTCCAACTCCTCCAGTTCTTCCTTCTTCCCTCTGTGTTCTCACTGTTTGCCTTCGTCTGCCTCCATTTGCGTCCTTTCCCTCTCACTTCGTTCTCTCTGCTGCCGTCACGCTCCAACGTAGTGACAGATTATAAGTCAGTGACTGAGCTTGTCAAACTTCAAACTTCATGTCAGCAACGAGAGATGGAGAGAGAGTGCTGAATGAACAGAGCAGAGTGAGAACAGGAGGAGAAAAACAAAGCCTGGCGATGGAAGGAGGAGAAATGTTTGGTCTTTTTACAGTAACATAAGCTTTGAAACAGTCTATTAGCTGACAACATTCACAGGTTGTTTTACAACAACATCTGTTTCACATGAATCCAGCAGTTGTTGGTAACTGGACATAAAAGAACATATATAATGTTTGTAACAGAAATACGTCTGGCTGACGTCTGTTTGAGCTAGAAAAGACTAGGTCTGTTTATTTATTTATTTGGATCCCCATTGATTGCTATCAAAGGTACCAAATTTTCTTCCTGGGGTCCAAAGAAGTAAAATACATCACAATACAAACCAATATACTCCAACTAGAAAGCAATCAACAGCAATAATCCGACTGATATCAATAAAACAATGTCAGTGACAAAATGAACCTACAGACCAAGTCGTTCACAGATGGCTGCAGGAGCGAAGAGCACATCTGAGGCTAAAGGAAATGTCAAACATTCAAGTTAAAGTTTGATGTCTCCATCTCCATTGATCCATCCAGGGACCTTCTCACTATGAAGAGACAGTGCTAACCACTGCACCTCCGTGTCGCCCGGCTAGGTCGACCATATTAGGAATATTTTTGCAAATGATGTTGATGAAGTTCTCAGTGAAATTCTCCGTCTATCAGTAATTTGTATAAAACGTGCTGTGCAGTCTAAGAACGGATGCTTGTGTATCTTTTCTTTCACATGTTTCTCTGTCATACTTCATTTCTGTAGGAATGTGTCCCAATGGACCTTGCAGCCTGAAATGCAGATGGAGCATAAAGAAAGGCTTGAAGACAAAGATGAGTGACTTTCCAACACTCCTCCTTCCTTTATGCCTCATTAAAGGCAGCTAACTGACCAATGAATGGACACATTCATCCTCTAGTGCTCACTCATCAGTGTGTCTGCAGCTGCCTCTGCAGCTGCCTTGTGCTCACTGGAGGGCAAAAAAATATTGAGAGTATTCACCTTTGAAATGGGATTTTCCACAGAATTGCACAATGGGAGGAAAATCTCTATTTCTCCATCTCCATCTGAGACTGATGGAGGCAGGAGGGACTCAGCCGGGCTGTGACCCCTCTGCAGCTGATCGACTGAATACTCATCTCCTATGAGCAGATTGACGAATGTTTGCAGGGAGAGAGCACTGATCAATCACCTGTCAAGAGATGCAGGGTGCTACCCTCCGATTAAAATGACACGAGCAGCTGGAAATAATAGGCCCGCAGTATAAATAGCTGCCACAGCGCGTGGGAGCAATTGAGTGTGTGTCGGGGGTGTGTTTGGGAGAAAACGCGTGGTATTGTATATATGTATAGTGAATGAAAGTGAAGATAAAGAAACGGGAGGAGGGATAAAAGACGTCATTGTGGGTGTTCAGCTGTTAATGTTCAGCTGCTGGTGTGAAGATGGAAACATTAGCCGCTGCTAATGACAACATGTGCTCTGTTGTCGCCAACACGTGTTGACCTCTGCACGTAGTATCAGATGACAGTTGTGGGTATAAACACACAAACACACTGTTAGAGCCAGTTTGCTCACTTGGCGTTAGCACGGGTTTGGGTTTAATGTTAGTAGGACACACGACACATGGTGAGTAATGTGTGTTGAGTGGATCATTCACTGGAGTTGGTCCATATGGTTCATCTGGGCTCCGATCCATCCTGTCAACATCCCCTGGTTCTCCAAGCCAATCAGGAAAGCCACTAAGTCCAGCTGGCCAACAGATTTCACAACACAGTGTCCCAAGACAATTAGCGCAATTGTAACACAAAGCAGAATAAGTAACTATTCTGTAATTAATCTGTGACAGAGAACTTCTTAAGTTATGATTAGGCACTAAATGGGGACGACCCAGGAGTTCCGGAAGCATTCAGTCATTTTCATTTTGTTTAAATGAAATTGTGTAAAATTGATCATATTTATCTCTGAACTTCTTTTAACTTCCTGTCAAACTGGAATATTTGAGCAACATCACAAAACTTTCATCCTGTTTTTTGTTTGGTGATAGTTTCTCCATCCAATGGGCTCAGGTTGTGAAGTCAGTCGAAGTAAGTTGTTGCAAAGCGGAATGGAATATGTATGCTAATGCATGTATGTGTGTGCTGGGATCCAGGCTTTGCTGCCACCCACGCTCCCCTGGCAACGGTTTCCCCGGCAACTCTTGTCAGGGGGTGAGTGAGACGCCAGTTAAATGGAGCAGAGGGCTTTTCACAGGTCTTGGATCCGGTGACGTTTCCCTGCTAGTCTGGGGGGTTGGAGGGGGATGAGGGGACCTGTTTTGGGTTTGTTCATCCATGTCAGGAAATATGGAGAAACATCCACTCAGTTATTGCATTAGTTCCCTGGAATGTAAAAAAGAAACTAGAATCACATCTCTGGGTTTAACATTGCACCGAAGAGGGACACTCCTCAAATCTGCCTTTAATTGAAAGTCTAAAAAGTTTATTTACATCAGTTTTAGGTATTTTTTAAGATAGAAAAAGTATATGACACACAAATCTGTATCATGTTTAGTTTCTTCTCAAAGTGTCCGAAACACGTTGAGCTGTTGTGTGTGTGTGTGTGTGTCTGTGTGTGTGTCACGCTTTGGTACACATTCTACTCAAAATTAATTATGGAGAAATTAATTATGGGTGCAAATCCGGCCTCCATAACTGAGGTGAACAGGGTGTTGGTGACAGACATGTACGTCGTAGTAAAAAGATGTCTGAACTGGAGGTGAGATAAAAGTACAATAAAGGATAAAATGTGATGTCTGTTGATTTGCTCTGGTAAGATTGTCAAACACGTGGAATTCTGTTTTAGCAAGCTCAGCTGTGCAGCCGCAGTGGATTTGAGGGCACTTCTCCTTTAAAAGAGGTTTGAGCATGAGGGAACTGACGGTAAATGACACATTGTTTCAGTCCGTGTGTGCTGATTTAACCTCCATGTTCCTGCTCAGTCACACTGGCAGACACATGAGCAAACCACTGAGAGTGCGTTCTACTTGTGGAGTCTTGGCCGTGATGGAGGCTGCTCTCACCGTGCAGGAATGCGAGTGAAATGTAAGCGCTGAGAAGGTGAACGTTCCTGTCACATGACATCAGTCTGGAGAGCTGCAGGAGTGTTGTGAGGTCCTGAGTGTCCTGTGAAGGACGGCAGACTGTCTGTGTACTCTCGCACACTTCAGAGGAGGATATGATGCTGTGAACTCACATCATTGTCCTTTCAGAGCACACTGAAACCATTCGCCAACGCCACAAGAGACTCAAAGGAACAGGAGCATCTGGACTCCAAAAGACAAAACACAACTCAACACTTACAATACACAAGATACAGATCTTAATTAACATGACAATGATAATCTAAAAGCAGTGAAACATAGTACATTACAAACTCAGAAAAAGTTCTTACATGCATGGGTATCAGACTTTATTACATTCATACAGTGGGTATGTCCTTCCCTACTCATAAACTGAAACAGTGCATGCTCAGGTGGTTCTTGAAAAATATTTTGCTATTCAATTTACATATGATCAGGGGGCAATTATTCCAATGATTGATGGCACAAGAAAATGTATGACACAAGAAAATGTAAAATGACTTTATATTGGGTTCATTTGTGAGTGTATTTGAGTTTCATCAGTCGTGAAGTGGCAGAAAAGAACCAGCAGACAGTGAGTCACATCTGTGGTTTGGCAGGTTCACTATCAGCTGGTGACTCATCCATCTTTGCACAGAAACAAATTGATCAGCGTAATTCATGATGTCAGTGCAATCAGTCTCATCGAGTTCTGTATTTAATCACAAAGATTTTCTGCTGGTGTTTAAGTGCATGCGATCCCACCGGGAAACATTTTCTTTTTGAGAGGATAAATTGTGTAATCCTCTATCATTTAATGATCCCAGGTTCTTCTGGGACCTTCATCCACTTTCTCACTTTTGCTTTCCGGTATCTTCCGTCAGAATTCGGCAGAGCTCAAGCTCAGGAAGGTGCAGTCAAGGGTGCAATGGACAAAGGAAATAAAATCAGTTAGCGTCAGTTAGCGTCAAATAGCAAAGCTCCAGGGATTTGAGGGAATCAGCTCGAGTGCTGCTTACATTCACTTTAATCAGCCAAAACACTGTGTTACGTAAAATTTACTGATTAGATCTCTCTCCTCTGGGGAACTTAACTTTGTGTCTGTGATTGGGGACTCTCTGAAGCCAGAAAATAGGCAGAGCTTCTATTAGGCCACTGGATGTAAAATAAGCAACAAATATAACAAAAATAAAACAGTATTCATATGTATTTACAGTGTGGTAATGAAGATCTCCTCCTGTTGCTGTGAGGTCAGGGGATGAACTGAGGCAGGAGTGTTGTGTTGCACAGAGCTGGAGAGACTCCATCATATTGTTCATGACTTTCATACGGGTCCGAGGCTCCCTGGTCACATTACACACTGAACTGTGTGTTTGTAAGCACACGTCTATCTGTCTTGTGACCAGGTTCTTAAAAGTACAATGTACATCAGGAGGACATATGTCACTGTAGTGTGTGTGTGTGTTCCATGATCCATGTTGTAGCCCAAGTTCCCACAATTCCATTTCTCTGGCTTGATAAGACACTCCCCCTAATTTTACACAAATATGTAAAAAATGACCAGAAAGAATCACATAGACTTTTGATTAACACTGACTCTGATAGTCCTCCAGAAAAGACAATGAATGTGGACTAAACCTTCACTAACTCTAACCTTCACTAACTGTGTCTTCTGTTTACTTTCATATCCTCCCATAGCGCTGCTGCTGCTCTGCAGAACTCATACTCATCTGTTCTTTTTACGTCTCTCTGGACACTTGCTCGTACTCGTAAACTCTGCTGGCAGTTTTTTCTGCTGGTGTGTGTGACACACACTGCATTAGCAACAGTCCAGCGTCCCCTTGGGCCTTTTTAAATGCTGCCTCATTCTATTCTGCGTTCAGCCACTTAATAGATGTGTACACACACACACACACACAGTTTGCTGCTGCATGCTGACACCTAGTGGGTAAATCTGCCTCTGCACCCACTGTTAAACACCCCCATGAACCCACCACATGTTCACATATTAGGAACCTTTTAATAAAACATAAGAGCAAAATATTTGTAAAAATTGACATTATTGTCCCTTGTTGCTTCCTTTACTGCTCTTTGTCATGACTGGCACAGGAGGGTTTTTTTTCACCACTGGACATCTTCAACTGACTGTGTGTGTGTGTGCCTTTTTTTAATAATGCGCCTAAATTTGAGTAAAGCTTGGCCAGTTACATAAGAACATAGCTGCTGCGCCTCAGAGCAACTGTTATATAATCATGCGTCTTATGTAATGACAACAGTAATTTGCTGTAGGGGTCACGGGGTCAAGACCGGCCACCCGTCTGTTCTTACTGTAACTTCACTCCGTCAGCTTATATCTTTCACCTTCATGTTACTGGTTTTATGTACAAAGTGTTACATCTATATTAACTATGTTTTTTGCATCCGTGGTCTGCTCTGCTCTTCCAGGCAGCTCCAGGAGCTGCAGCGGCAGAAGGAGATGGAGCGGGAGCGTCAGGAACGAGAGCGTCAGGAGCAGGAGCGCCTCGAGCGCGAGATGCAGGAGCGTGAGCGGCAGGGAACTGGAGCGGCAGGAACGTGAGCGGCAGGAGCGGGAGGCTCAAGCTGAGAAAAGAGCGTCTGGAGAGGGAGCGCCAGGAGCAGCAGGAGCGCGCCGAGCGTGAGCTGATGGAGAGGGAGAAGGTGGAGCGAGAGCGGCTGGAGAGGAGCAGCAGGAGCCGTCGGACAAAGAGCCAGCAAGACTGGGAGAGAGGGAGACGCATCTCCCAACGCTGGAGAGTGATGCAGTTCACACACATCTTCATGCATCAACAGGGTTTTGAGCTTTGGAGCGCTGACCACACTGACCTGGTGTCTAAACTGTGAATTAGTCGAAGAGATGATGACAGAAGGTCTTCTTGAAGGATGATTCTTCATGTCTGTGGTGGAAATGATTGACGGAGGCCAAAATGAACAGAGAGCAAGTGTAAAACCAACCGTGGCGTCATCTGTCGTCCATGAATTGTAAAAAGCTCCTTGCAGAGATGGATGTTTGTCTCATTAGAAAGCAGACAGGAGGTGAGTTGTTGCAGAAGAGAGAGGGTGGGACACAGTGGGTGTCACAGAATGTTAAATCAAAGAATAAGGAATTCAACTAATGATGCTTGCTGAGGGTTTTCTACCTGGATGAAACGCTGCCATGCCAGTTGGAGCGGAGTGACAATCCTACACCACAGCAAGTAATGTGCGGGTGAACGGGTAGAGAGATTGGTGGAGGGGGTGTTAAGTAGAAATATTTACTAGGGCTGGGCGATATGGACTATGAGTCATATCTCTATTTTTTTTTACTGAATGGTGGTACTTTATGTGTTGATATTTTCACATTTTCGAAATGTCATCCCTGAATGGCGGGGATTAACTCAGATTTTAAAATGTTGTACACATTTTTTAACTGATCTTGAGTTCCGCATCGCCAAGTTGGCAACACCACTGTTTCAGTGTAAGTTTCGCATTCAGTGAGTAGATTCGAATCAGTCGTTCTCAGGGAAGGAACCATCAAATCAGGTTCACCTGCAGCAGTTCACTGCCACACTCGGCTGAACTGGGAAACGAACGAACCTTCAGTGCAGTTCATTCACCCAAAAGATTTCGGGTGAATTTGGGTTGGCTTTTTTAATGATAAAAAGCACATAAGTGCATTCTGTTTACAATTTCTATTGTGAATGGGACATTAACATCAATTTTCGGCTGGCTCTTTCAGAAATTTCTATCAATATATATTTAAAAAATGGAGATATCGCCCAGCCCTGTGATTTACTTATAGCAAAATGAAATGATCAACATCTCCCTTGAACACTGATGGTGGTAAATTCAGTGAGTCACCATGAGGAGTAAACCATTTTACACCTCTCTGACAGCCATGGTCCAACACTGTACGGAGCCCTTTTACAATGTCTGGTTTCACTCCTAACTTCGATCCAAACAACAGAAAAACTGTGGAATTATCCTTCAAGAGCAGCCTGACACTAACCAAACCTTTGAAAGATCAGATTCACATTGAAGCATGTTTACGATCAGGGACATGAGTTGTATGTCACTTAGTGGACGGCCTCATCAGTCGCTGTTTGATTCCACACTACACACACATAAGTGGACTGGTTAAGATTCAACGATAACATGTGCATTTAAATTGTCTAGATTTTTGTCATTGATATGTTTTATTGTCCATCCATGCTTTGATTCGGTTCCTCTGTTAGAATACTGGGATCTGAACTGTGAGTTTCTCATTCTACACTGAGCTGCAGACGATTAGAGTGATTTGCTGTGTATCAGCACTGGGTCAGTGGGAGAGGCCTGCGTTGTGTTACACGCTTCAGTGCCGTGTTAGGCTGATTAGGCATATGCATGCATTGACCACACACACACACACACACACACACACACACACACACACACACACACACACACACACACACACACACACACACACGGAACACAGGGAGGCAGACACAGTTTCAGTGGCTAAAAATACACCATGAGCGAGCTACAATAACACACGGACAACAAACGCACCCGGACAGCAGGATGTGTCCTCGCCCACATTTGAGTCATCATATGATGCTGGTTTGCTAGTTGACATCTCGTGAAGGCTGTGTGACGATGTGTTTCTAGTGTGTGTGTGTGTTGTGTGTGTGTGTGTGGTGTGTGTGTGTGTGTGTTTCCAGTGTATGTGCTTTCCTGGGATTTAAATATATAAATCCTGCATAATTAAATCAATTAATCCACTCAATGACATGTTTGTTGCACACATGTTCTGGCACTGAGAGGTTCCATCTCTTCTATAGTGTGTTTCATTTCATTCAATAATGAAATAATAGATAAATGAACATATTTTTGTGAATTCTGAAGCCTTTGAAAAAAAATATGGTAAAAAAACCATTGGAGTAAAAACTATCAAAAACAATATAAATGTCTGCAGACATGGCGAATTAACTGCAGCAGAATTCATCGTGGAATATCCCATGTATCCTCTGTGTGGCTTGAATGCTCGGCAAGCGTTGAGCAGAAGGTGGACAGATGACAACATATGGTTCCCTAGAGAACTGCCCAGAGTTCTGCTACACAACACTAAGTACTTCATTAGCAACTAAACTAACAAAGTTAATACGGTCAGATAGGATCAGTGCCTCATCAAACACTGTTTCAAATCACCATTAGCCCTCCTTCTGTGAAGTTTGGAGTCAACTCTGAAGCATTTGATAAAATTTGATTATAGATATAATGTAAATATTCTGTTGTCTTCAGAAATAGTGGGTTCACCAAAAACATGTACCTGTGAATCTCAGTCTCTATGTCAAAGTGGATTCCTGTTCCTGGTGAAGTATGAAATGTTGATGCCGGTTGTAATCAGCAGATGCTCCTGAGGCACCTGAGTCAGCGAGGTAGAGGGACAATCTGGATTCTGATTTAAAATGCATTTCACTCTCTGTGCTTCCTAACACACACTTCCCTGTTTTCTCCTAAATCATGTATCAGATAAACATCAGGGCTTCAAGACTTTAATGTTTTTAGTTGGATTTTTAAATGTATTAAGCCAACCTGCTTTACCTCCACCCAATTTTAATCTGACTAAACATCTAATCAGACTAATTGCGCTGCTGAGCCTTTTAGCGTGGATGTGATGTCCTGAGTTTTTCAAGTGGGATGAGCACATTGTTATTCTGAGTTAAAATAATCAATTTGAATTTATAGTCAATTCAATTTCAATATGTTGACTTGACGCTAAAGGATAATTTACATGATCACTTAGTGTCAAAGAGACTTTCCTACCCATAATGCTACGACTGTTGTGAAAATCTGCAAGACTTTTGTCTTAATATGCTGCAATGAAAGACTGTTAATAATCTTTGTGTGTGTGTGTGGTGTGTGTGTGTGTGAGTGTTTGTGTTTGTGTGGGCCAGAGGAAACCGTGTGATAGGTCATGAATTGACTCTTTTGATTAAACTTGAAAAAGAATGTGAGGTAGACGAAAACGGAGCTCCAGCTGATTCACAACAAATATGTAGAAAGTATTTGGTCGCCTTGACTTTTCGTTCAGTGGATGAGATTGTTACCGGGTGTTGGAGGTTTTCTTTGGCTGTTTCACCGTTTGTCAGAGAGGAAGACGACTGAAGCTTCATCCTCGGCTAACACCTGTCCACTAACAGACTCCCAGAAACACACACACACACACACACACACACCCTGAAGTCAACCTGTGGTTTAGCTCTGTGCTGGGTTTTTCCTGCTTCATCTGCCCCTTTCTCTTTTTTCCCTCCCCACCCGCCGTCCTTCTCTCTCTCCTGACCTGCTGTCTCTCTCTCCTGTGTGCCACGATGGCTGCTTCCTTCCCTGCATTCTGTCCCCTTCCTTCCTTCCTTCCTTCCTTCCTTCCTTCCTTCCGTCCTCTGCTGTCTTGGCCTCGGTTTGCGTCTCCGTTGTGTGGTCAGCCTTCGAGAGCACCCTGTACACCCCCACCCCCACAGGAGTACGGCAAGACAATCCTCCACGCCTGCACCCAGCTACCCAGCTCCGGGGACGCCATCGGCCGTTCCACCACCACTCCCCCAACCCCTCCTCTCAGGCACTCGGCCTCACGATTTGCCACCTCTCTTGGTTCTGCCTTCCATCCCGTCCTTCCTCACTACGCCACCGTCCCCACGGAGGACAGCAGGCTGTTCCTCAGGCCACGCCCCCTGTTCCTGCTCCAGCTCCCAGCCCCGCCCCTCCACCGCCCCCCAAGTCTGCAGTGTGGTCAGCATACAACTTCACTCCCCCTGCCTCCCATCACCCCCAGTCATGATCAGCAGCCCCCCAGGCAAGGCCGCAGGGCCGCGGCCACTCATTCCCATTGCGGCCCCCCTCCCCTCTTACCCAGAAGCCCCCCCTCGCCATCCCCCAACGGCCCCCCGATGTTCCCCGCACCTTCCCCGGTCACCATCCAAAACACACAACACCCACCACCCCATTGGTATATTCTCCCCCCCACTCCGCCTCCATCCGCCCACCCCCGCCTCCCTTTCCCTTCCACTGCAGATCCTGCTTCCCTCTGCCTGCATCTCGTCTCCCCCCTCCTCCCATCCCATGCTGCTGAGTTTGCCCTCTCCCTCCACAGCGCCCCCTGCTGCTTGCAGTCACATCTGCTGAGCCCCTCCTCCCTCCCCCTGGGCCTGTTAGGGCCAGGGGATCTGGACACAGCCACAGGCCCAGAGCCCCACCATCCTCAGGGGGGGTCCTTCTTTCAGCCCCAGCCCCAGGGTAAGGCCGCCTGTCTGGATTCTTCTCTCTGTTCTTACTGCCCTTTGTCCCCTCTGTCTAACAAACTAACTGGGAATTGGGGTGGGGGTGTTACCTAGTAAACGGTCCTCCTGGCTTCTGCAACATGACTCAGCACATTCTGGCTTTTACTTTCTGGTATCAGTTACCATTGTTGTCGTCATCACTGCTGTTAGACTGCTCATGGTGGTCCATGATGATCCATGTGCTGCTGGCTGACAGTTCACTGGATGTGTCTGTTTTTTTTTTTGAGCAGGACGTGTAGATCTGTGATTTAAATCTTCAGAGAACCGCTGTCATATTCATTTTCAGTTTTGAATCCGTATTTCAACAAAACATTTGACTCCTCATTGTGTGTCAGGTAGTAGTTGTCTCAATTCAACAATTGTACATTTGAGTTACCAATTACAGTATTAAATCAAATAATATCAGTTACATCAAAAATGTAATTAAATCAAATATATCAATTACCACTATTAAGTCAAATTCTATCCTCTATCCTCTTACCTCCTCCTCAGATTTTACATGATCAAACCAGTGTAGTTTTAACTTTTCTTTTAATGATAAATTGTATAGTCATGAAAATGTAAATGTGAGATGTCTGTGGCCCCAGTCCACATGTTAGCTTTGTGTTTTGCAGCTCTGTGATTAGCCACCGGATGTGTCCTCATGACCTTTGAACTCAAATCATTATACTAGATTGGACCACTTTTTCACATTCCATCGTACAGTATTGATCACTGATGAGACCTTTCGGTCAATATTTCCACACATCACATTATTTCTTTGCTGTCACTGTATGTGTGTGTGTGTGTGTGTGTGTGTGTGTGTGTGTGTGTGTGTGTGTGTGTGCGCCTCCCGTATGGACTCATTACATTTCCTATTATTGGTTTAATTATTGTCCTTTGCGAACATGCTTACCGTTATTCCTGATGTCACAACAGTCCTGATGTGAACCAATAAACTGACTAACATTGCATGGGGGTGACGTGACGTACGTCTCTTAGAAGTTGTCGCACGAAGATCCAAGTTTGTTTTGCATCATGTTGTGACGTGTTCATCTTCATGTTGGGATGATGTTGTGACTTGTGTTAGAAACAGTTTGCTATGAAGAGATGAACCTTTTTGTTGATTGTGTCTCCTCATTTATTTAACTGTTGCTCGTCAGTCATCAGGTTCTTCTGCTGTGCGCCGTCCTGAAAAACGTCAGCTGAAGTTCTAAGTTGCTTCTTTGTGTCTCCACCCCACCACACCCCCAAACAGACACGGTGCAGACAGTGGGCTTGACTGCACCGACCCCTCCCCCCACCTCCACCCCTACCACCCGGCTCCACTGTGACCTCGGCGGCCACCACTCCGGCCGCCACCCCGACCACCCCATCGGGTCACCCTCCCCCACCTCCACCTCCACCCCTCCCTCCCACACTGGCTCCGACCGGGACACCGACTCCCCCATCCGGTCCACCGCCTCCCCCTGGAGCCCCACCTCCGCCCCCCGGCACCTCCTGGAGCCCCACCTCCGCCCCCGGCACCTCCCCTTCCTGCTGGCCTGTTCTCTCAGACAGAGGACCGCCCCCCTCTCTGGCCTGGCTGCCGCCCTGGCAGGAGCCAAGCTACGCAAAGTGAGGGTGAGCGCTTGTTGGCTGGCTGACTACGCTTCTCTAACTTTAAATGTTTTGTTTTTTGTTGTTTGTTTTCAAATTTGTATTTCTATCATTTTCATTTTACACATTCAGACAGCTCAGCCCGATGGTGTCTGGTACTGACTTATATAAATGCCAATTCCGAGTAATTCACACACTCAAATGAGACAAGTACACATGTTTTTTTCTTTCCGGCATGTTCTGCAAAACAAACTTTACAGGAAATACTGATGTAAATACTTTCACACTAATACTGATTACTGATGTAAGTATTTACACACACTTGTTGCTGTCACTAACACACGTTACTGTCATGTGTGAACAGACACACGGACCAGTATCAGTCAAAGGAGTCTGTGGAACAACTGCAGCAAAGAAATGAAAACATGCACATCACTAAATAAGCTCAAACTAATCTTTATAAACCGCATTCCGAATTTATATGAAAGAAATGGAAACATGAAGTTAGAACAATGACAATGGGCCTTTTTTCTGCCACACGTTCTTTTCTTTTTTTGTTGTTGTTATTTTTTTCCACACGCTCTGACTGATTAACAAATAAGCTTTAGAAGTCATGCTGATGGCCGAGCTCTGCATGGTGGTGTGTGTGTAGACAACAACAGTCAGTAGCATGTTTCCCCTGTTATCCACATTCACTCGTGTTTAAAAGGGTTTTTTCTCGTTTCAATCTAGGGAGACGATGCAGGAGCTTCTCTGGCCGGAGCTGCTCTGGCAGCAGCCATATCAGGGGCCACTAGTACCGCAGGGTCCAAACCAGACACTCGAGGCAACGGGCCCCTTCCTGGAGGAGGAGGGCTCATGGAGGAGATGAGTGCCCTGTTGGCCAGAAGGTCACTTCTCATTCTATTACTTTTAAATTCACTAATGACTAAACTTCCTTCCTCTTCCTTCCTCTTTCTGTTGGTTATTTTTTATTAGTTTAATTTGTGAATTCTTACTCGTACATCAGTCAGTAGTTAATTATTGCAAATAGTTAATAGCAAAGAGTAATATATGGCCATTCTACATCAGCCTAACTAGATGCAAGTGAATTGGAATCAAATGTTTCGCTTTTTTTTAGCCTTTTTAAAAAAAAAATTCTGTCTGCCATTTTGATCTGATCTGGATGAAATTTTCTGATATGATATTGGACCCCACCCAATGCGTGGAACAATCGACAAAGAATTGAGTGAGATGATTTTTAAAAAATCTTGTAAATGATGAGGAATGGGGATTTTTTGATGAAACCAATTTACCGATTTTCACCAAATAAGAATCATCATCAGGCAGTCAGATTATGGACATGCTGTAAAAAAAATGGTATATCAATAACATAACCCACAAAGAAAAAAACATAACTTCCTTGGCATCAATAAAAAATAATCGGTATTTAACTTATAGCGTGATGGATGCAACTGACAGATAACATGACATGACCTGCGTCTTGTGCCTCACAGGAGAAGAATTGCAGAGAAGGGCTCATCACCTGAACCTGACCAGAGATCAGTAAGTGTCCTTTGTTTGTCATCTGGACTAGGCTCCAAAATCAGATTATTTCGCTCCTTTTCTGCGTTGAACAAGAGCTTCTCTGTGTTTCACATTCATGAGATTCCTCTGTGGTTCGTCTCCTCAGACACTCCCCTCTTTATCTGTGTGAGTTAGCGAGTTTGATGTCTTTTACTTTAAGAACAGAACTGTGATTTAGAGTGTTTTTATTCATCTGTCCATGAGATGATGTTCCTGTTTAACTCAATTCATGCAAACTTCCTCCAACTAAGGTTTCACAATAAAAGTCCATAAATGTTGAACAAAGTGTTGAACAGTTGAACAAATCTGTGACTTTCATCTTCAAACATCGTCATTGAAACGGGAGGAAGGGAGGCGTCACCAGTTGAGTGATGTTGCTCCTGTTATGTGTTTAATTGATTTTACACACATTCTGACCGTCTATTCCAATCTATAAGGTATCACTTGTTTCTGTGTTGAAACTGATTCTCACAAATCACATGTGTGACCTTTGAACCCTGTGTGTCTGGTCAACAGGAGGAGGGCGAGATGATTACAACCCCTAAAGTGTCGGCCTGTAGCACACCAGGTGAGACCCGTCAGTCCGAGGCTGGCGGCAGAACAGGAACAATTACGATGCAGCTTTCTAACACAGACGATGATACAAGTTAGAACTTTTACAGTAACAGTTTTTCCTTCTGCTCTCGCATACGGCTGCTTTATTGTTGCTTTGTTCTTTTCTTTTCATGAACTAACACGTATGTCACATGGAAATAATTTGTTTTCTACATTTCCTCTTTGTTTCCCCCAGACATGCCCAGGAAGCCATGGGAAAGAACCAACACCATGAACGGTAGCAAGTCTCCAGTCATCGGAAGGTACTGTAACTCTCTGCCAGTTCGTCCGCTGAAAAATTCACAAGCTTCTTTCCAGTTTCTTTGTTTTAGCTGTTGTGTCGTTACATTTAAAGTATTTCTAATTTGGAGATAGTGGAGGCGACCATAGGGTACAATGCTAGCAGGACACAATGAAGCATGATGCACTGCTGGAGCACTTCAGCTAACATCACTAAAGCTTATGTTGCATTCATGTGCGTCTGATGTACGGACATTGAGCTGACAGGCTGCTAAGGCACAGAAATGGGAATCAGTCGTGAGGACTCAATCGCGTACGATACAGACAGTATATTCTGAATTAATTCACTGCTCCTGACTGTGCTGTGCTATCAAGTCCTTGTTGTCTAAAAACAAACTCTATTCCAGGAAAATCCTCCTTAAAATTCTCTTTGTCTCAAGAAACGGAGCCTTATTGTGAAAGGAGAGGTTGTTCAGTTAGCATCAGCTGCTTATAACGGTGTATCTTTTTAGTTAAGTTACAACTTTATGCAAATATCCAACAAATAAATGATGATCACATCCAAAAGGTCAAAGGTCATATCATATTACTCATATAATTATATCTAGAATACTGTAACCCGTGGTATGAGCTGAGCTTAAATCTCCTTTATAGATAAAATATCTGTCTTTGGGTTTGAGCACGGAAGCTGTCCTGTTTAAGCCTGGATACAGAATTAGTTGTGAGACCACACTAGCTGCTCCCACGTTCAAGTCTTCTTCACTGGATAAATACAACTTAAAGCAAGTGAACGTCACATCATTTGGCTGCTGGACATAAACCTAAGCTGTATTTGATAAAGTCGGTGTCTCTGCTGCTCACACAGACGAGAGTCTCCGTGGAGAACTCCTATGGCAGCAGATTCCTCCAACAGGTAGATAGCAAAGATCCTGGAGCATATGCCCCCTCTTTTACTGTAAAATCTCCTTTTTTCATCAATATTCTCTGTCATCTGGTTTTGTCGGAGAGGTTTAAATGCTTGGGAAGAAACATTTGGAGTGTGTTGTCTGTGTTTGCTCTGACCAGCTGAGCTGTTGCTTGACAAGCTGTGATTGCCAATAATATCAATTTGTAATGTAATGAGTGTTTGCATGCTGGTTTGCCTGCTGTCCTCTTCTTCTTTTTAACTCAGGGAACTCCATATGTGCGTCACATCACACACCCACCCTGCATATAAACACCCATTTAAGCGAGTGACCGCCCAGTACTGAGCAGACATGGCACCGTTTTATCATTGTAGTCCGTACATCAGCAGGCATACGGAGATAAGAGAGGTGTGTGTGTGTGTGTGTGTGTGTGTGTGTGTGTGTGTGTGTGTGTGTGTGTGTGTGTGTGTGTGTGTGTGTGTGTGTGTGTGTGTGTGTGTGTGTGTGTGTGTGTGTGTGTGTGTGTGTGTGTCATGCTACAGTGCCAGTGAATGACCCAGTGAACTGTGTTTGTCTATTTTTGATTGTTTATTCAAACAGACATTAGTTCTTGTGTTGATGAAGACAATAACAAACCTCTGAACACTGGCATCACATCTTTACACTATAAATGCATAAATGTCATCAGGCAACGACTGGTGAAGAACTCGATTTTTTTTTTCTGCATGAACTAAGACACAAAGCCCTCCTGCACATATATTCTTCTAAAATCATACATGATATACATACACCGACACCCTCACACACACATACGTAGTAATATTTCTCACTGTTCATCACTGCACATTCCACTGGAAACACCCTACAATCATGCGTCAGGCCTGGGAACCTAATTTCGGCCTGCCAGTGAAGTCTTTTCCGCAGAGCTCTTTCCCTTTTTCTGTCACGTCTCCTTCCTGTAACACTGCTCTGGAAGCGGTTGGCTGCAGCTCCTCAGTGTAGCAGAGTGAGTGAGTTCTGTGCAGTTCCTTCTCTTCTGGCTTATCACTGTTCTTCAGACGTGCCGCAGCAGACAGTCTGTACCATGTTTGATGCCATAAAACTACAGATGAGAGGGATCGCAGATACAAAGTAAATGTACTATAAGACAGTGTGTGTGTGTTAGTTTTCGTGTGTGTTTACGTGCATGTGGATTGCATGTATTTTGTTTAATATATTTTTGTGTCCAAGCAGATTTCATTTGCATCCACACAGGTAATTTGACTGTTCTGTCTGAAGTGACTTTCAACAGTTTCATGATCCTGCTGAGGACAAATCATTTCTGGGTTTTCAACTCATATGAGGAAAGAAACTTTACCTGAGCAGAAAT
This sequence comes from Lampetra planeri, assembly GCF_965212315.1. NCBI lineage: Eukaryota > Metazoa > Chordata > Hyperoartia > Petromyzontiformes > Petromyzontidae > Lampetra > Lampetra planeri. Next base: position 13,030 of record NW_027615206.1, on the reverse strand, counting down.
CCCACGCTGTGGTCACTCACTCTGGACCAGGTTTTGACTCGACTGACGTGTCGTTCTTCAACCATCCTGTTCTCTCCTTCTCATTCCTGGTTGATTTCACCCTGAGTAGAACTCTCCTGTCTCCTTCCAGACCCAAATCCACTCCGACACCTACTGCATCCTTAAGTGCTAATGGCGTACTAACAGAGGCTGTTGACTATGACCGATTGAAACAGGTAGGTGAACACCATCACATATGGATATAGATATAGATATGCTGTAGATGTAGATATGGATATAAAAACAGACACTTCCACATTCAAAGGGGGTTGGAGGAAGTAAAAATGTATCTAGTCCTACACATTTAACCTAGATAGTTAGTATTATATTATTAACATGTCAGTCATGACAGATGCCAGAGACCCACTGTAAAGTGTGAAGTAAATAGATAAATGTCAGTATTTATAATAAAAAGCTATAAATACTATAATTACACAACATCATCAGAAATAGATAGGTACTTTATATATGTCCATCAGAAATTCACAAAATGTATATAAATATGAATAATAACCATAATTATATATACATATTTAGAACAATTGTATGTAAATACTGTAAACAATTAAGAAAACACATAAAGATTACCCTCCGCCCATATATTCACTGAAAAAGTGGAACATTTCCAAGTTTTTGGTCTGTCTCTGAATGTCCACCCACCCCACCAACTCACTACAGCACTTGTGTCTCTGGCTGTGTTGGAATCCAAAGAGCGTCTCCTCTATCTGTGTCCTCTCCGTGACTCTGTGTTCACAGTGTAGTCACATATAAACCTAATCTGTCAGGGATTAGCTCCACTGCAAAGAACATGTGCCTCCATTAATGACAGCCTGCCCCCCCCCCCCCTCCCTCCACTGTCATGTGACTGTGTGAGGGTGGAAATAAAGGAGATGGAGCCTGGTTAGTCTCCTCTGACGTCCATGATGCTTGTTTTGGTCCTGTAGGACATTCTGGATGAGATGAGGAAGGAGCTGTCGAAGCTAAAAGAAGAGCTCATTGATGGTAATCTAAAAGTCTTCATTCTTTCTGTCTTTCTTTGCAGTATTTTTTTGTTTTTACAGTCCTAATTGTTTTTCGTGTGCATCACAGCTGATGGTCTTTCACTTAGGTGGCTGATATTAATAGGTTATAATTTCTTGTAATTACGGAGTACTTTCTCATTAAAGTCACGTTAACACAGATAAAGCTGCAGTCACATCTGTTGGTGGTTTAACAAACGTGTACCACTAATGGCATAAAGTTATTTGGAAATATGTATGCATTTATTGTCACTAGTTTTTCCAATATGGGTCCTTTTTTCTTCCAGATACTGCACAATATTCTCCCATATTTTTGTTTTATTTCCTCTGATTGATTTCACCCTCATTGGCTTTCTGTATTTTTGATAGTTTCTACTTGATTCTCTGTGTCCTCAGCAATCAGGGAGGAGCTAGGCAGGTCCAGCACAGCATAGAGGATCCAAACTCACAGCGTCTTCATCCACAAGACCCAACAGAAAACTCTGGTCAGTTGAAGACAGCACATGGCAGCAGTGGAGAACAAAAAACAACACAACAGGATGGCAGCGATGACCATAATCACATATGTAGTCAGACAGGACAGCAGCATCACACAGCAAACACAGACAGACCAGGCTTATGATTGGGGGGTCTTTTAACTCTGATAGCTGTGACCCCCCCCTCTTCTCCACACGTCCCCTGAACCCTCCTGGAGGACAGCGGGAGCGAAAAAAATGTCACAAATGTTGTTATGCAAAGATTTCTCTGTTTGTCTTATGAGAACAAATACAAACCAGTATTGAACCATTTGGAGACACTGTATCATCATGGTCGGAGAGTCTGAGCACACGCTGGGGATTCACATCAACACATGTTGGATCGGGGCAGTTTAGAAACAGGAACACGGGTGAAAAAGAAAAGCTGTGCATCGGGGTCCGTCTGTGGTGAAGTCCTCTTCTGCAGGACTCTGTAAAGCTTGTCTTCCGCAACCACTACTTTAGCCTGAATCTGTACAAAAGAAGGAAACAAGTTCTTTAGAACAACAAGAACTGACCAATCACATCCAGTGTCACGTAGCTCAGTCCTACCGTTGTTCCACAGGCTGCTTTCTTTGTCCGTGGACTTCACCGACAGGCGACTTTATAGAGAACAGCGTATTTTTTTAAGACTATTAAGCGTTGGGGGCGTGGCTGCATCGTAGCTCTCAAGCAAACTGTCAGCAAACAGCACTGATTTGTGACTAACAGCCAACATTTAATGACGGTGGCCGTACATGTAAATACAAGCGACTCGTTGTTCGTGTTTGACTCTCCATCCATGCTGTGTCAGTTTGTCCTGTCAGGTGCATCTCTCTCCCTTGTTGTTCCTTCCTGTAGACGAGGCTCACCAGTCTGCCACGAATCACAATAAACTGTCGCAAAATTTTCTTACAAGCAATAAGTGTAGCATCTATCTAAGCCCCCCCCCCCCACACCCACACCACCACCACCACCACCACCCCCACCCCAACCGTGTCCTGTACAAGCCCTTTTGGATCCTTTGACAAGATCAGCAGCACTGTAACACCTAATACATTGAATAAACCACCACACCCATCTTTCGTTCTTATTTTTTCTATGACATCCAAGGATCCTTCATCTTTATCTACATCCGAGTTTTTTATTCTGTATTTTTATGTTACCACATTTATAAAAGTGAAACTAGAAAGGTGCACAATACAGATAAGATGGTCAGGGGATGGTGTCTGTGAAGGACAGAAATGTGCCATTTACTCTCACCAGTACTTACTGTTGGTGTGTTGTTGTTGTTGTTTTTTTTGCCTTTATTTGACTCCTTGAAATAAGACACTGTATTTACCCTTAAAGTTTTAAGGGGACGTGTCATTGTGTGTCTGTTCGTCCCACTCAAAGCAAAAAGTACAATCAACCTGAGAGGAACAGGCTGGTGTCTGAGGACTGTGACTGGGAACAGATAAAGGTCCATGTTGTCTATATGAGATCCTGAAGATCCATAGCCACATTTGAAAATTTTACAACCTCTTACCTCTGAAATCATTCTTTGTCATTCAGCATCTTTACATGAATTGAATACAAAAAGACTGATTTGCTGTTGAGCTGAGTTCATGATGTCACAGCTCTGGTTCACGTGTGAGAGAACAGATGTGAGAACATCGTCTTTAAAGGGAACCGCAGTCAAATTGGTGGATGATGATGCAGCAGCTTTGCTTCCTTTATAAAACGCAGATGGATGAATCAGAGTTAATTTGGAGTAAAAACCTCCTTCATTTACCACCGAAGACAATTGAAATCATTCTGACCTAAAAACGGCGGTGTGCCCCTTTTTAAAGTCTGACGATCACCTTGTTTGTATGTTGGGATTCCAAGCACTGGATCCCAGTTCGCTTAGAAAGAGGTCGTGTTTGCATCTAGAAAAAAAACGATACTGTGATGTGTTAAAGGACTCTGCGGTGGTTGCAGTGGACGGAGCTTTGGGCACCACGGTCAGGGTTCAGGTGGGTTGGAAAACGCTCTGGTAGTCATCCACCATTTTAATGGAAACATGCAGCCAAGAGGCTCGCTGCCTTTACGCAGCATCGATTGCACTTTAAACAAAAACCCAACAGAGCAATCCAGCATACTCTGACAACAGTGTGGCTGTCGCACCAAAGGATTCAACTCAGCAGCCTCCTGCTCAACATAATCACTCAACAAAGTCGCCTTTCTTATTTTTGTATCACCTTTGTCAAGAGATCTAAAAAGCAGAACGATTATCTGTCTATATATATATATATATATTCAGACTCCGGACACGATGGCAGGTGAAACGTTTCTCTCTTTGTGAATCTATGTGGTTTGTGCCTTGTTCCGAAGTTGCATTTAATATGTCAAAGAAGACTAGAATTAATAGCTAAGAACTATCACTACATGCAGTTGTTCTTTGTTGTTGTTGTTTTTTTTCCATGAGGGTTGTTTAGATGGAAGGAGACTTCTATGACTTTGGTACTGTTCCCCACCAGGAAACCTTTTTCTTTTCTTTTTTTTTTTTACATGAACTTGTATTTCCTCCAACTCAGATGTACAGTCAAACCATTGAGACATTTGAGGGTTCAGAGAAGATCTTAACTCCCTCATGATTTTTCTACACCAGATGAGTCGGGCTGTGGCTCCTTTACGCCGTTTCAGTGTCACAGAAGGGACATTGTTGTGTTCAGCAGCTTAGTTTTCTGTCTCTGCTGTGAGATCTGTCTGTTATTCTCACGTTTTATCTTTGTCCAGTTGTGATGAGGGAAGTGAAGGTGAATACAATGGATTATTAGCCTCAAAGCACCGCACATTTCAAGGACGCGTTTTTCTTTTATCATCTGCTTTGTACCGAACTGCTCTCATGTTTATTAGTCTTTTCTTACATGCTAACATTTTGTTTTGTTTGAGCAAGTTAAATAAAAATTGCAATACAAGACTAGAAGTTGTTTCTGAGTGTCTCATGCATCATTGTCGTCAGGAGGATTCTTCAGGCTCATTGCTGCTCATGTGGATTTTATTCCTCCTTCAAATACAGAATAAAACATGGTGGGATTGTGATGCTATTATATCCTATTACTATTGTTATTCAAAACATGATCACTTTCTTCTTTTAAAAAATGCAGATATATTTACATGATATATATATTTGCACAAAAAGCTACTGGTCTTTCTTTCAAACATGAATCTGTCTCCACATCAGTAACTGCACCAGGTGAAAAAGTGTTTTCTCTCATCCTGTGTGGCATGTGTACTGTTTGACATCTGCTGATGACTGACCTCGAGTCAGCTGCCTCACACCATTTTAGTTCTCCTAAGTCCTCCAGCAGCAGACACGTTTCACCTCAGCTGCTCATTCTGTGCAAAATGTGGGGTGGACTACTGATGTAGGTGGAGACACAAGAAGCTGGACGAGGGCACAAAGAAAGTCGGGACTGCTGGTGCTGTCTTCTATCCATCTCTGCCAAAACCACAAACAACCACAGGTCAGTGGTTAAAGAAATGCACCTTTCAGTGATTTTCTCATTGGGATTCCAAAGAAGGCTGTTCTAAAAGGCAAAATCTGGTACATTGACTATTATGTACTATTATGACGAATATTATGTTGTTTAGAGACAGCAAAGACAACATTAAGGTAAAAGGAGCTAACATATACACATGTGCAGTTGTATTGCAAATAAAACTAGAGATTGTGTTTTGTTTTTTTTAAATGAAAATACTGTTTAAAGTTCTTTGCGTATATCAGTCTACATTTTTAGCACCAAATGTGATTTATTTTTTAATGTGATTAAAATACAAAAACATCCTGCAGCACTGAGTCTCTGTGTAATATGAAAATGTGTAAAATGTTTCTGCGCAGCAGGAGGTGTTGTAGGCGGTGCTAAGAGAAGTTTGACAATGCATCTGTATCTGCAGTTCATTTGAGGTTTTCTTCTGACACCGGAAACTAAGTACCAAGAGCTGCAGAGAGAACGAGGAGGAAGCTAAGAGTGATGCTGAAATGGGATTAGACCATTAAAAATTTAAAAATCTGCCGTCTTTTCCTGTGATACGTCTTGGGTATGTTTTACATATCTAGATCATGCCACTAAGGTTGCTTAATATCATATTTCAGATAACGTCTCCGTTTCCTCCAGTGATGCCTCAGTATAATGAATAATAAAGGCAGTGATTCGAGAAAAGTCCGCAGTGAACCTGAGTGGCCTGTGGGTCGGAGTAGTTTCATCCTGGATGAGACCTCTTTCATCAGGATAGAAACAGTTCGTCAGGGTTGAAAGGTGACACAGGAACATGGTACTGATTTACAATCTACAAATGGAGCCAAACCCTTAATAGTTTCTGGATATAAATTATAACCATATAAGCATTTATTATGAAAACAAGGCAAAGATATTAGAGTAATATTTAGAATAATGTTGCTGATGGTGTATCCGTGGTTTTAATGTGTTCTTATGATTATTGTACATGTTCTTATTAAACCCTAATAACCTCAATAAAAACGTACTTGGGTTTAGTGGTTTAGTCACATATTCAAGTGTTGTATACTTTCAGTCATCCTGTTGTGTTGATTTTAGTACAAATGCTGTCGTAAATGACAGTAATAATGTGTATTTTTCCTGTGTATTTGTTTCTGTAGACCATGACAGTCGAACCAATCACAACGTGGTTAATGTCGACTAGTAACCAATGAGATTGCACGTCTGTTTGAAATGAACATCATGCTGGCCAATCAGCAGTCTTCGCGCCTTCCTTGTTGCTGGTGAGTCTTACCCAGAGGGAGGGAGATCGACACTTACGTCAAACGTTAGCAACGTTTGGTACTTAAATATTACGATTAAGTTTTTGCACTGCCGAATTTGTTGCGAAAGGAATCATTCGTTTTTGCACAGTGGAAGTATTTCCGTAAGTTTGAAGGTAAGTGTGTCCGCCCGGGACGCGTGTTTGTTGTGCGAATTACTAAATGGAATCACGTTTCTCTTTGTTCAGGAATTGGTCTGAGCCGGACCTCACTGAGCAAACTGCATAACGGGCTCAGGCTCAGACTAGTTCCTGGACACCACACCTCTCTCCTGCTCTATCTGGACGTGTGAAAGAATTAAGTTTGGTTACCGCGTTGTTAAACCCGTCGGTTTGTGGTGGAACTGGAGGTCTTTGTAGCCGCTGGCCAGTCGCACGTCGGCGGGGACGTTCCGTTTTTGCTCTTGGATGACATTCGCACGCGAAGTCATACGGCATCCAGTAAATAGACGATAACTATTACGTCAAAAAAAAAAAAAAAACAACTTCTAAATTTGACTTAAGCACTGACATCAGCATGTCGTTTTTTTTCCTGTCCGCTGCTGGGCTAGTTGGCGTATATTTAGTCGAACTTATTCGTTCCGCTCATGGGTGTGCTTTCCGGTGGGGACGCGTTTGTTTTTCCACTAACAACATTTGAACGCATGACGTTTTCCCTCCTTTCTGTCGGTAGCAGCTATCTGAAGCTGGCCAACAGTGGCGCAGCTTCTGAACACGATGAAGTAGAGTAATGGCGAATAGCTGCTGTTATTCGTAAAAGCAACTTCTGTGTGTCAGCTCTAAAATACCTAAATGTATACATGTACACATAAATTAACTTAATACATTAGTACACGAAGTGAACGTCAAAAATTGCATTACATATATTTAACATGAGAATGACTGCTCTGGGGACCTCTCTCACTTTAACTATTAGTACATTTCTCCGAACTATCTAGGTTAAGTAGTAAACCGTCCTTATTTGGTTATCGGTTATTTTTAATAAAGTAGTTGTTTATTCGACTGACTAGTATGAAGTCGGCGTTAGTTATTCTAATGACACGTCTAACAACAGATTGTGAATGTGTAGTTTGGTCCTGATCATTTATTTACAATTACAACTGATTCATTTTGTTACAACCGAACATAATAAAACTGAAACGTGTCGGCTGAAACAGCTGATAACACCTGCCCTTATTACCATGTACCAGTATCAGTATTTTATAGTGTACATGTTACAGTTTTAGAACTTTTTTAGCTGGATACTGATAAAACACAGATGTATCAGCCCTGAAGGAAACGTGCTTTATTGGCAGAGGTAGAGATCTTGTTTCTTTGTTGGACGATCCAACCTAATTCACGTGTGACATTTTGAAGGGGTTTAGTAGTTAAGTCGCTAAAAAGCCTTTTTAAGCACTCAGGGGGGTTGCCTTCTTGACTTCTATTTGTAGCTCCCCCCACATTACAACCCCTGTCCTGTCATTAGCACAACTCTGAACCGATGGGAAACTCTCATCAGCCACGATCCAGCACTACCCTCCACATCCTACATGGAAGACTCCAGCCGAGCCAGGACAGGATCATAGGGACTAACTTTGGGTGTGTCATATTGAGACGTTTTTCACTGATGTTGTGGATTTTGTGTTGCGCTAAATCAGATTAGGTACCAGAGGATTTGTGCTTGGGTCCATATGTTTGCCTTTCCCTGCCTCGGTTTGTGGGGCTCCTGGCAGCCAACATGTCAAAGGATATTTGTTGTAAATCATTGGAGTTAGGTTTTGTTTTCAGAAGTGTACAAGAGATGGAGTTGGTACATTGAAGGCTGATAGATGATTCACCTGTGGGTTGATTAGCTCACATTTAGCCTGAACATGATGAGCCATTTCTCCTCAGTAGGTCAGGATAAAATTGAGAATTCCTAATAATTCCCTATTCATAACCTCCACGCGTATTCTGTATGTTACCTGCTCAGTTTCTAAGCATAATGGCATATGAGATGATTAGGTGATTGTGTTATCAGTTTGCTTTTTGTTTCATGGTTTGCCTCAAGCTAGCCCACTCGACTTAAACTTCACAACCACTGTTTAATTAAGTAACATTTGCTGGTTGACGGTGATAAAGTCCTTGCTCCGACTTGAATGGCCCACCTCTTTCAGACAGATGGCTTTGGGTAAACAGGGACAGACCTGTCAGCAGTTCTGCAGTAGTGTGGTGGTTTTCTAGACACTGAGCCTCCCTGGTCACTAATGTTCCATAATGCTGACCTTGCCTGGTCTACCTCATTGTGTCCAGTGGTGCACATCATTGTAGGGTTTTGCCTGTCCAAAGTGTCTGCCAATGTTGTGGAGTTTGGAGCATTTCAGGACTACTAACAGATTATATTGAACATTTATCAAAAGTCATGTACCTGTGAGGTAAGGGGACAATTGCCTTTTTTTCCCTGCACTATTCATGCGATTGGTTTTGTCCAATTGAAAAAAACAACAAAACAAACAGAGCCCACCACTGCTTGCATTAATGCTGAGGGATATATATTGTGTTGTACATTTGGTCAGGGTCATGCAGTAAATCCAGACTAAATTCTCACGTTAGACCAATTTTCACATGATCTTGTTAAAGCTGTTGCCTTCCATGGTAATGTAATACATGAGGTAGGTCTTCAAGCAAACTAGAAGTCAACTTGGCTATGATGTAAGGATGTAGCACAGCGAGTTACAAAGACCTGGGTGGCTGAGAACCCTCACAGATAAATGTAAACTTTATAGGTTCACCATGTGTTCTTCCTTCCTCTTTCTGTCCCTCTCTGTTTCCCCGGCTCTTTACTCCTTTTCTGCCCAGGTTTTATCTAATCTCTGACTCCCTCTAAGGTCAATGACGATGGCAGCTGTGAAGTACCAGAGAGGGGACACGGTGATGGGCCGCTGGCCAGGCAGCAACCTGTATTATGAGGTCAAGGTGCTTGATTTTGATTCCAAAAGTCAGCTTTACACAGTCATCTACAAGGATGGCACTGAGCTGGAGCTCAGGGAGCAGGACATCAGGGTGAGACCAGAGAAACCTATGTCATCTTTATTTTGTTGCTCCATTAAATAAAACTGAAGGTCTCATCCGTTCTCTGGTTTCAACCACTGTTTCTTTCCAGAGTGCGTCTGGTTTCCAGACCCGCTCCCCGCTCTCGATCTCGTTCTCGATCACCTGGCCGCCGCCGCAGTCGGTCCCCGCTCCCCAGCACGGACCTCGCGGCGCTCCTCCTCCCGTGCTGCGGCCGCTGTGGCTACCGCCGCTATCACAGAGACGGCCCCATCTCGTAGGGACTCTAAGCTGAGGAATGCCGTAGAGGTCAGACTCAGTCCTCTGGTAAGTGCACGAGTACAGTGTAATAATACTGACTGAGCTGTCTTAATGTGTAAAATCAGGAGAATTAAAAACTTAAAAACAAGAAAAACCTGACTGAAAATACAGTCCATTACACCAGTCAGTCGTATATCCTATACAATCATTTGGCATGTGACACAAAAACAGATTTAGAACAAGGTGAGAATATGAGCACAGATGCTGAGGAAACCTATCGTAATGATTTCTCACACTTATTGTATGAGAAGAACAGAACTCAGCCAGTGTCATTTCATTTCAGTCAGTGTTCCAGAATCAAATTAAAGCCTATCGTGAAATCAAATCTTCCTGTCACTCTGGATGAGGCCTGGCTTATTTCCTCTGTCTGTCCCTCACGTTTTTTCCCCATTTTGTCCCTTCATCTCCATGAAACTCCCTTCATTGTTTGATGGACAGCCGCAGACAAAGGCAGCTGACGCCAATAGCAACAATAAGCATGAAAAGAAAGAGGAGAATAACACCACTAACAAAGTCAATGAGGTGAGTTGTAACCTTTCAACAACAAACATTGAGGAAAACTCAATGATTGTCATCAGTTCAGCTAGAAACATCAGAAAATGTTAAAAAGCCATGTTGACCCAGCTCAGGGATCAGTGTGTTACTTACTGTGAATGGGCTTTGAGGTAAGTCAGAGCTGATGGAATGTCATGATGCATGCACGATGGGGGCCTGTGTGTTTTCCAGCTGAGAGGCCCCCTCATAAGATCATGGTTGATTTAGACAGTCACATGGCGCACGAGCATGTGCCCCTGCTTTACAACTTTCTCACTGCATTACAGGTCCTCTGTAAACAAATTTACGACAATAATCCACAGCTGTTGGAATAGTTCCTGTCATCAGACTTGTTTTCAGTGTTATGTGTGTTGTCACTCATTGTCTTTCTTACCAGTGTCATTTCGTATGCACGTTCCCTAAAATGATCATAGTTTGGAACTACTAATTATTATTACCTGCCATTATTTTTGGGGGCCATGTGAGGAAACAGTCGACATGTGTCTCACGTTCTCAGTTTTCAGGATTTTTTTTCTGACCTACAATCTTATTTCAGCAGTCTGAGGCGAAGACAGACGCGGAGCCTGAGAAGAATCAGAGCCGTTACAACCTGCGCCGCAGGAAGGATGACGGAGAAGCCAAAGCAGCTGAGACCAAAGAGCCGTTGGCGGAGAAGGAAGACAAGATGGCTGCAGCTCCTGCTGCCAGCCTCTCCAGCTCACTGGACTTTGGAGGGAAGCTGGGTAGGTGTCAGCATGGACAAGCCATCAGTGTGTAGACTGAAATCAGAGCTTGACAAACGTCCGTCCAGCCATGTTGATGTATCGAGATCAAACTAATGATTGATCCTGATTTCCCTCCAGGAGTGTACTTCTGGATGCTCTTTCTGCCAGCCTGGGTACTTTTCGTGGTGCTCCAAGTCAACCTGGTGGACCCCAGCCTGGCCAACTTCCCCCCTCCTCTACCCCCCCTGGAAGCTTTCTGGGATGCTCAGGCACTCGGCTTTGTCATCCTGTGGATCCTCTTCCACGTCGTTCTCTACATCCTGCCTGTCGGAAAGGTGAGTGCGTGTGAGGTCAGTCTGCCTGCTGGTTTTGTAGTAAAATCTGTATTCACTGGCGCTGAACGACTTCTTCAACCTGCATGTGGATTTTTCTTATGTTGGCCCCTTGGAGGAAGCAGAAATTAGATAACGGGTCATGAGAAGCTGCAGAAAGACGTTATTCAATGATCAGACGATGTCTGCACACGACCTGCCCTCATTAGTCTCTTGCCAAATTGCTGATTTTACAACTTTTTATTTGCAAAGCTGAAACTAATCACATTGACGGGCTGAAAGGTTAATGTTAACAGAGTCAAAAGATCAGCAGAGCAATGATTCCTTGAAGGAAATAGTAGACAGTGTGTAAATCTGAGATACACTATTGATATGGTAACTATAGTAAGCATCTAACCTGCATCATTACATGTCCTCTGTAGTTAATTGATCAACTATTGCATTTTCTGTGTCAGTAATGATGATTATCACAATTATTTAGTTAAGAATCCTTTTGCATCACATTTACTACCCCAGACGTTTTCATGTGTGACCCCTCATTCACCAAATGTGCTTTCACACAGCTGATCCTTGTGTCTCTGCAGCTCAGCGAGGGAATGCCACTGAGGTCTGGACAGAGACTGACCTACAGAACCAATGGTGAGTCATTTTAGTCTTTAATTAATTAAAAGAGTAGTTTGTCTTTGGGGGCGCAGTGGTCTACATCAAGGTAATATTTAGTACAATATCTCAAAATTAGCTCCTCAAGGTACGATATAAGACGTGTAAGTCAGTGGTGTCCATGTGGATGTGTGAAGGTGTGGTGCCGTGTGCTGTGGATTGTGGAGCCTTATTGTTGACATGAACCCCAGTTGCAGTTCATCGTCCAGCCTCCATCTCTCCATGTGCTGTGCTCCCTGTGCCCCTGCAGGTTTCTTTGCCATTGTGCTGAGCGCTGCAGTGGCTGCGGCAGCCGTCCATCAGGGTGTTGACCTCACCTACATCCACAGCCACTTCCTCCCCCTGACCGTGGCCACCTTCCTGATCTCCGTCTTGCTCAGCATCTACCTGTACGTCCGCTCCCGCTACGCTGCACCCGACCAGCTAGCACTTGGTGGAAACTCTGGTGAGGCAAAGATCCCCAATCCTTCTTCATCATTCTTCTATGTCCACCATCTTCTGACACAGCTGTCTGGGTCTCTCCTTGTCCTTCCAGGTAGTTTCATGTACGACTTCTTCAAAGGACGAGAGCTTAATCCTCGAATCAAAGACTTTGATTTAAAGTTCTTCTGTGAGATGCGCCCGGGCTGATTGGCTGGGTGAGATGACACAGGAAGTAAAGACTGCACAGGTCATTCAGTGTGTTTATTAAATGAAAAATATGTCTGAACATTGACTGAAACACTGAATGACCTCCGCTCTAGAATCATCTGTTATTACACACCCACAGTGGGTTCTCAGGTCAGTATGTAGGTTATCGCTCACAGGACGTTGACTGCTGCCGTTCTCTGACCACAAGGATTCATATGATTGACACTAATATGATGACGTGAAGCATTTGTTTATTCATTCATCATCTCCCACATGCTCCGGTTACGGGATGCAGGTGTGCTGTAGCCGATACCAGCTGTGTAGTTACCAGCTACAGACAATTAAATTTTAATTTTAATGCCTTTGGCGGTGGTAGAAAGCCAGAGGACCCGGACAGTGCTAACCGTGCTAACCCGTGTCGGCCAAAGTGTGATGTTGTACGAATGAACCACAGTAACTTTTCT
>NW_027615205.1:0-64332 GCF_965212315.1 Lampetra planeri | reverse complement strand
AACGTGACCCCCCCGCCCCCTTCGACCCCGGCAGGTCCAGTCCTGGGTGTCGGACCGCAGCTCCAACCACGGCCTGCTGGTCACGGTGGACAACCTGTCCCACGGCCACGCCGAGCGGGGGGACGGGCCGGCGGGCCGCCCCCCGTGGCCCGACCGAGGGGACACCCTGAAGTTCGTGAGCGGCAAGGACCGGCAGGCCGGCAGGGAGCCGATGCTCGTAGTGTTCTCGGACGACGGCCGCAGGTCGGCGTTCGGCCGCAACCCCGGCCACGGTGAGCGAGAGGCGGAGGAGGTGGAGGAGGTGGTGGTGGTTGGAGGAGGAGGAGGAGGCGGAGGAGGTGGTGGTGGTGGTTGGAGGAGGAGGAGGTTAGAGGAGGAGGGGGGTGATGGTTGGAGGAGGTGGTTAGAGGTGGAGGAGGAGGAGGAGGAGGTGGTTAGAGGAGGAGGTGGTGGTGGTGGTGGTGATTGGAGGAGGAGGTTGGAGGAGGAGGAGGAGGGGGTGATGGTTGGAGGAGGTGGTGGTGGTGGTGGTTGGAGGGGGAGGTGGTTGGAGGAGGTGGTGGTGGTGATTGGAGGAGGAGGTTGGAGGAGGAAGAGGAGGGGGGGTGATGGTGGTGGTGGTTGGAGGAGGTAGTTGGAGGAGGAGGAGGTGATGGTTAGAAGAGGAGGTGGTGGTGATGGTTGGAGGGGGAGGTGGTTGGAGGAGGAGGTGTTAGAGGTGTGGGTGGTGGTGGAGGAGGTGATCATTGGATGAGGAGGGGATTAGAGGAGGAGGAGGTGGTTGGAGGAGGAGGTGGTGGTGGTGGTTGGAGGAGGTGGTTAGAGGAGGAGGGGTGGAAGAGGTGATGGTTGGAGGAGGTGGTGGTGGTGGTTGGAGGAGGTGGTGGTGGTGGTTGGAGGAGGAGGAGGTTAGAGGAGGAGGAGGTGGTGGTGGTTGGAGGAAGAGGTTGTTGGAGGAGGTGATGGTGGTGTAGAGTAGGTGGTGGTGTAGAGTAGGTGGTGGTGTAGAGTAGCTGGTGCTGCTGTAGAGTAGGTGGCGATGGCTGACGACATGACAGTAACGGTGGAGCTAGAGCAAGTTAGTGACGTTGCACGCCGTCGTTGTCCACCCTCTCAGACTACGAGCTCCCGGGCGACGCCGACAGCGCCGACGCCCTCCGCCGCCTCTCGCGGGCCCGCCGCAACCTCCCCAAGCCGTCCACCTCCTCAACCTCCTCGTCGTCCTCGGTCGACTCGCCCGCCAGACCGCAGGCGCCGAAGCCGCCGCCGGCGTCGTCATCGTCGTCGTCGTCGGAAGGTTCCGGGCCTTGCCGGCGTCACCCGATGTACGTCGACTTCCAGGAGGTTGGCTGGTCCGGCTGGGTCATCTCCCCGCGCGGCTACAACGCCTACTCCTGTGCCGGAGCGTGCCCCTTCCCGCTGGGCCACGCCCTGCGGCCTACCAACCACGCGACGGTGCAGAGCGTCGTGCGGGCCCTGCGGCCTGCGGCTGTGGCGGGCGGTGGCCGAGGGTCGTCGGTGCGAGCGCCGTGCTGCGTCCCGGACGAGCTCTACTCCATCAACCTGCTCTACTACGACGAGGCGGGCAACGTCGTGCTCAAGCAGTACGACGACATGGTGGCCGTCAGCTGCGGCTGCCACTGACGGGCCGACGACGACGCGGCGGCGGCGGGTGGCGGTTGTTGTTGTTGATGTTTTTCTTTTGCTTCTCTTTTTCGCCTCTTCCTCGTCGTCGTCGTTGTTGTTGTCGTTGTTGTCGTTGTTGTCGTTGTTGTCGTTGTTGTTGTTGTTGCTGCAACCCGGTGACCGCATTGGAACGACGACGACGACGACAACGAACCTCAACGGGTTACCGTTCTTTTTTGCCGCTCGCCGAGCAGAAACGTCTCGAGCGGTTGCCGTGACGACCGATGGGTTCCGCCGCTGCCGCCACGCGGTTACCCCGAAGCGGTTGCCGTGACGACCGATGGATTCCACCGCTGCCACCACACGGTTACCCCGAAGCGGTTGCCGCGACGACCGATGGGTTCCACAGCTGCCACCACACGGTTACCCCCGCTCGCCCTCTCGCTCTCGGAGAGAGAGTGTGTGGGCTCGGAGAGAGGGAGCACTTTGAGAGGGAGGACTTTGCGAGGGAGGACTTTGAGAGAGAGGACGACTCGGAGAGAAGAGAGAAGAGAGAGAGGACTCTGGGAGCGAGGACTTGGAGATGCGAAGAGGAGGAGGAACCACAGACGCCGAGTGTGGAGCCAGCAGCCGGCAGAGGCAGGAGCCACGCGGCGCGGAAGGTCCCCCCCCCCAGCCCCCCCCCAGCCCCCCCTCCAGCCCCCCCCAGCCCCCCCCCCAGCCCCCCCCCCAGCCCCCCCCCAGGGCCCCCCCGCCGGCACGGGCGACATTGCCCCAATGCATTATGTGCACTTGGATATGCGTAACGACTCCTGTACAATAGTGACGATTATAATGTATATATAGCGTGAGTAAATCACGCGCTCGAGGGCCGACGGCCTCGGTTTTCCCAGGGGAGAGATGCTGCTGCTGCTGACGTATCGTTGGGGGCAGGAACGGTGAGAGGAGACTGGAGAACAGGTCCCTGCGGGGTGGGCTGGTAGGAACGAACAAATGAATGGCTATAATAAAATGAAATGGCGGGGGTACGATACGAAGGGAGAGTTTTAGGCCTAGTTCTAGGCTTTAGGCCTAGCTGTAGGCTTTAGGCCGCTGTGAGTTAATTTTTAATTTAAATGTTTTAATTAAAAACTATCTCAGGGAATTATAAGGGAATGTTACACTTGTTTAGCCAGGAAAGCCTCACTGAGTCTAAAGGTTTTTGTAGGGTCCTGCCAAGTGTTTGCAGTAGGGGGCGATGTTGCTCCACCTAATTGGACATCGGACGGACGGACGATATAATCTATTGTAGGCGGTTCACTTCGTTCCTACCAGTAAAAGCCCCCCTAAACCTCGCCACGACGGATAGGTTCCAAATGCGTGCGTGTGTGTGTGCGTGCGTGTGTGTGTGCGCACACGCGCGCGTCTGTGAATGCGCGCGTGTGTGTGTGCACGCGCGCGTCTGTAAATGTGCGTGTGTGTGCACGCGCGCGTGCGCGCGTCTGTAAATGTGTGTGTGTGTGTGCGCGTCTGTAAATGCGTGTGTGTGTGTGCGCGTCTGTAAATGTGTGTGTGTGTGCGCGCACGCGCGCGTCTGTAAATGTGTGTGTGTGTGTGCGCGTCTGTAAATGTGTGTGTGTGTGCGCGCACGCGCGCGTCTGTAAATGTGTGTGTGTGTGTGCGCGTCTGTAAATGTGTGTGTGTGTGCGCACACGCGCGCGTCTGTAAATGCGTGTGTGTGTGTTCGCACCTAAGCCTTGCGTCGCGCTTTGCTGTAGGGTCTCGTGCGAGTTCTGTGCGTGCCTCAATGCAAGTCCGACGATTGCAGTGTACGGGGGGGGGGGGGTGGTGGGTGGGTGGGTCTCATCTGCGTGAGCCTTGTAACGATTCAGCACGCGAATTTGCGCGGCCGTCCACCACTCGGCACCCATCGTCGCCGTGCGTCTGCGCGAGCGAAAATAAAGTGGAGTCCGTGACGCCACTCGCAAGCGTGCACCCCCCCCTGCCTGCCTCCTTCCCGTCTCACCACCCTCCCACCCCCCTCTCTCTTTGGGAGTTCTCTCTCTGTGTGTGTGTTCGAGTCAGAGGTCGCAAGCGGGTTTTTTTGATTCTCGATTTAAAGCGTTCGTGACTGCAGGGATTCATCTTCTTGGTTCTTTCGGTAAAGTCATCACGTAGAAGGGAAGTAATAAAATAATACAAATAAAACATAATAAAATAATTCTCACGACGTTTCGGCCACAACGCAAGCAGCCGTCCTCAGGTGAAGACCAGGTCTGTCGGGGAGACAGCGTCTGAATGAAACACCAACACGCTTGGAGCGTAGATTTAAGCTGGGTTGGAAGGGGGGAAGGGCGCCTTGACAAAAAAATTTGCATATCAAGAGAAATTTAGCATATTTATGGGAAATGTAGGTATGTGATTAGTACTACTTGTGAAATGCGTAGGAGGTGGGCGGGGGGTTTTATTTATTATGTTTTATTTTTATTATTTAATTACTTCCCTTCTACGTGACTTTACCGAAAGAACCAAGAAGATGGGTTTTGATTCCTTACCCGTACCTGGCCGCACCAGGGTCGCAAACGGGTACCCGATACCCGGCCGGTTACGGGTAGGGTACGGGTATCGGGTACCCGATTGCGACCTCTGGGATGAAGCCACGTTGCAGGCGCGGGTGGGTTGATTCTAGGAACTTGAATTGTGAGAAGAGACAAGACGTTGGGAAATGAGTGACAAACGGTGACTCACCAGTGACTCACGGCCTACCCGTACCCGGCCGCACCAGGGTCGCAAACGGGTACCTGTACCCGGTCGGGTACGGGTAGCCGGGTATCGGGTAGGGTACGGGTATCGGGTACCCGGTTGCGACCTCTGGTGCGAGTTTGTGTGTGATTCACCGGGCAAAACGGCACGGTACTCGAATTGTAAATGCTGCTGCTGCTGATGATGATTTACCGTCCAACACGCCGCCGCTGTGCCCAACTCGGAACGAAATTGGCACCTTTGTTGTTGTTGTTGCTGACGTGACTCAGCCTTGATGGCGGCTTCAACGACACACGCGCATTCATATTGACGCGATCGAACCCAAAAGAAACCTCTCACGGATACCATCGGCCTCCGACCACTCCGTGTTATACCGTGGGTCTCATTCGCCGACAATTGGCGGTGACGTCACCACGGCGCTTGTGCCAGGCTAAGTGCACTTTAAGGCCATAACGCATAACACAAAGAGCCGTATAGCCTTAGCAGACTGTTGGGGCAAGTGCTGTTAGCGAGCAGCACCTGTGAAGGGTGGCCAGCAACCACGCCCTGCACCAGGTACTCATTTGAGGCTGAGTCGACCTAGGGTAGGAGGCCACATTCACCAGTTCACATAATTGTCACTGGTGTTGGCCGTGATCGGGTTTCGTAGCGCTGCGTAGCGCTACCCGCTACACTACCGCTCCCCATCCATAACACCAATACCCGCCAATGTCTCAAAAACATCTAGGCAGAGGTGTGGACTCGAGTCATGTGACTTGGACTCGAGTCAGACTCGAGTCATGAATTTGATGACTTGCGACTCGACTTGGACTTGCATAACAATGACTTTGTCCCACCTCTGCATCTAGGGTAGTTCCCGACAAGGTAGAAAGCTGAGATTTGGTACCCAGGTGGCTTTCAGGACACAGACAACAGAGAAAATATCTCTCTCTTCTATCTGTATAAATACTTTAATCTGTACGTCTTAAACACCTCCAGGGTATTCATCTTCTTGGTTCTTTCGGTAAAGTCACGTAGAAGGGAAGTAATAAAATAATAAAAATAAAACATAATAAAATGAAATAATTCTCACGACGTTTCGGCTACAACGCAAGCAGCCGTCTTCAGGTGAAGAATGAGACACTACCAAGCTAGGAGCTTATATATAAACTGGGTTGGAGGTGGAAGAGCGCCTTAACAAAAATGAATGTGCATATGAAGAGGAATTTAGCATATTCATGGAAAATGCGTAGGAGGTGGGCGGGGGGGGTTTCAAAGGCATATTATTAATATGAATCCCTGCAGTCACGAAAGCTTTCAATCGAAACCTCCAGGGTACTTTCAGACAAGATAGAAAGATGCCACTTGGTACACGGGTAGTTTTTAGTACACAAACAACAGGAGGAGATGAATCTATCTTCTATCTATATGAATACAGACCTTGATCTGTACGTCTCAAAAACTTCTACAGTAAATGCCGACAAGATAGAAGATAGATGAATCTATCTAGATGAATCTATCTTCTATCTATATGAATAAAGACCTTGATCTGTACGTCTAAAAAACCTTCTAGGGTACTTCCCGACAAGGTAGAAAGCTGAGATTTGGTACACGTAGCTTTTAGTACACCAACAACAGGAGGAGATGAATCTATCTTCTATCCATATAAATAAAGACCTTGATCTGTACGTCTCAAAAACTTCTACAGTAAATGCCGACAAGGTAGAAGATACCATTTGCTACCCAGGTAGCTTCTAGGACGCAAACAACACAGAAGAAAAATCTGAAAATCTTGAGATTGTTTTAATTTCAAGGTCCCCAAATTTCGATGTTTAAGTGGCCCATTAACACGCCTGCTGCCTGGTGACATTCATAAAAACCTTCTAAATATAAGACGGAGGTTTTTCTTTTTCTTATTTCGTTTGATATAAGAGAGCGTTAGACGGTGAAGGAAATTAAAGCTGAGAATTGCTAGGTTTGGGTTCTGTCTCTGAAAGTTTTTTTTCGATATTTCGGAGTCAAGCAGAGAGTTTTGAATGAGAAAAAATTAACCCGTAAAAACAAAGGTTTTCACTATAAATCCTTTATATGCGTGGCGGCTAGAGTCCTCTCGTCCTCTGGCTTGAGATGGCTGCCACCTATGGGTCAGATGATTGCCTGCCACCATTCAGCAATTGGTAATTACATATAAAAAAATTTCCCTAAAAAGTGTAAAGTTACGAAAACAAATTTTCACGAAAATAAATTGTCTGTGTGCAAAATGTCAGCTCGATTGGATCACGGGAAGTGGGTTAAAAAACGACCGAAAGATTTGCACGGTCGTAAGCGCGCAAGCAAGCAAGCAAGTGAACTTAATATAAAGGATTTAAAAATCGACGGCATTTGATGACGTTCACATCTGAATCATTCGAAAAAGGGTAAAATATGGGTGCGTTCCCCCTCGCAGAGTATTAAGTTCATTAAGTTTGCCGTTCTTGCCAATATCAAAAGAACGTAATCTTTAAATCGAAGAAGTTGAATCAAGTCGTCAACACTATTGTTGTGGGGGGGGGTGGGTTTAATCAAATTAAATCACAAATGTAGCTGTCTGATCGTAGATACAAATTGTAAAACAAACTTCAATGAAATCATGAGGTTAATTATAATTATATTTCATCAATATGCAGCGTATGAAAAAATGAAAGGTTTTTTTTTACCCTTTCTGTTAATAAAACAGCTGTTAAGATGATCGACGCCAGGTTAACACATTCCTGCGGAGGGAGCTGGTAGGAACGTCGGGTTGCTCGGTCAATGGCCTGCAGGGTCAACGGCGGCGTGGTGTATTCCGCAAATATGCCCGACTGTGAGGGCGGGCACAAGCCGGCGTGAGTAGGTGAAACGTTGAGTTTTATAAGGGCACCACGGGGTGACCAGCCCCTCCCCACCCAGCCCCACCCCACCCTCGCCACCCCCTCCCCACCCTCCCCTCCCCACCCAGCCCCACCCTCCCCACCCAGCCCCTCCCCATCCTCCCCACCCAGCCCCTCCCCACCCTCCACACCCTCCCCACCCAGCTCCTCAGCTCCCCACCCAGCCTCTCTCTGCACGACGGACACAATAATCCCCCGTGGGCTTGTGTAACCAGGAGGTTCCTACCAGTATAATATTACATTACACCTCGTATTACTCTTTGGTTGTTTCGGTAAAGTCACGTAGATGAAAAATAAAAATTATAATAAATAATAATAAAATGAAAATAACGTATAAATTTTTTATATAATATTTAAAAAAATCCCATCCTATTAATGCTGGAGGGAAAAAAGTCCCCCCCCCCATATTATTTGGGTCTTTCGGTAAAGTCACATAGATAAAAAAATAAAATTAATAAAAATACAATTATAAAACGTCGTGATTTTTATTATTTTATTTTTATTAATTTTAATTAAATTTTTTTCACGTAGATAAGTTTAAATATCTCTGTGACTTAACCGTAACACCCAAAGAATAAGAATACAGCTTTAAGTCAAGATGTCACACACACCCCCACGTAATAGGCAACAACAACAACAACAGCCATTGGCTAAGTAGCGGTGACGTCACCACGACGCTTGTGCCAGGCTGGGTGCACGTTGAGGCCACGTGACGTGTCGAACGCCCCCCTGGTCAGCCATCCACGCGCACGCACGTGCCTTCCTTATCAAGACTACGGTTTACACGGCGGCGCGCTTATCAGCACTGGGGTTTCAAAATGCCGTGGCGCGCGTGGAGTCGCCATCTTGCACAAGATGGTGGTTGTGGTGGTGATGGTGGTTGTGGTCTGATTGTTGTGGTTGTTGTTGTTGGTGGTGGTGGTTGTGTAAAAGAATCGCGGCAAGAAATACAACGGCGAGCACAGGTACCAAACGCCGAGCGGCCAGTAACAAACAGAGTCGTTGGTGAGTTCGAGCGAGGGTGGTGTTGGGTGGTGATTCGTGTTATGAGATCTTGGGAAGAGCAGAGGTGGAGTTTGGTCAGTGGGTAGGTGAGTGGGTCTGTGGGTGGGTAGGTGAGTGGGTCTGTGGGTGGGTAGGTGAGTGGGTAGGTGAGTGAGTGGATGGGTGGGTAGGTGAGTGGGTCTGTGGGTAGGTGAGTGGGTCTGTGGGTGGGTAGGTGAGTGAGTGGATGGGTGGGTAGGTGAGCGGGTAGGTGAGTGAGTGGATGGGTGGGTAGGTGAGTGGGTCTGTGGGTAGGTGAGTGGGTCTGTGGGTGGGTGGGTAGGTGAGTGAGTGGATGGGTGGGTAGGTGAGCGGGTAGGTGAGTGGATGGGTGGGTAGGTGAGTGGGTCTGTGGGTAGGTGAGTGGGTCTGTGGGTGGGTAAGTGAGCTGGTCTGTGGGTGGGTAGGTGAGTGAGTGGATGGGTGGGTAGGTGAGTTGATGGGTGGGTGAGTTGTTGGGTGGGTAGGTGAGTGGGTCTGTGGGTGGGTAGGTGAATGAGTGGATGGGTGGGTAGTTGAGTGAGTGGATTGGTAGGTGAGTGTATGGGTGGGTGGGTAGGTGAGCGGGTCTGTGGGTCGGTAGGTGAGTGAGTGGATGGGTGGGTAGGTGAGTTGATGGGTGGGTGAGTTGTTGGGTGGGTAGGTGAGTGGGTCTGTGGGTGGGTAGGTGAATGAGTGGATGGGTGGGTAGTTGAGTGAGTGGATGGGTAGGTGAGTGTATGGGTGGGTGGGTAGGTGAGCGGGTCTGTGGGTCGGTAGGTGGGTGAGTTGATGGGTGGGTAGTTGAGTGAGTGGATGGGTGGGTAGTTGAATGTATGGGTGGGTAGGTGAGTGGGTCTGTGGGTGGTTCGGTGAGTGAGTTGATGGATGGGTAGGTGAGCGGGTCTGTGGGTGGGTAGGTGAGTGAGTGGATGGGTGGGTAGGTGAGTGAGTGGATGGGTGGGTAGGTGAGCGGGTCTGTGGGTGGGTAGGTGATTGAGTGGATGGGTGGGTAGGTGAGCGGGTCTGTGGGTGGGTAGGTGAGTGAGTTGATGGGTAGGTGAGTGAGTGGATGGGTGGGTAGGTGAGTGAGTGGATGGGTGGGTAGGTGAGTGAGTGGATGGGTGGGTAGGTGAGTGAGTGTATGGGTGGGTAGGTGAGCGGGTCTGTGGGTGGGTAGGTGAGTGGGTAGGTGATTGAGTGGATGGGTGGGTAGGTGAGCGGGTCTGTGGGTGGGTAGGTGAGTGAGTTGATGGGTAGGTGAGTGAGTGGATGGGTGGGTAGTTGAGTGTATGGGTGGGTAGGTGAGTGGGTCTGCGGGTGGTTAGGTGAGTGAGTTGATGGATGGGTAGGTGAGCGGGTCTGTGAGTGGGTGGGTAGGTGAGTGAGTGGATGGGTGGGTAGGTGAGTGAGTGAGTTGATGGGTGGGTAGGTGAGCGGGTCTGTGAGTGGGTGGGTAG
Organism: Lampetra planeri; assembly: GCF_965212315.1. Lineage (NCBI taxonomy): Eukaryota > Metazoa > Chordata > Hyperoartia > Petromyzontiformes > Petromyzontidae > Lampetra > Lampetra planeri. The sequence continues at coordinate 54,593 of NW_027615205.1, read as the reverse complement.
GTGAGTGAGTGGATGGGTGGGTAGGTGAGTGAGTGAGTGGATGGGTGGGTAGGTGAGTGAGTGGATGGGTGGGTAGGTGAGTGAGTGTATGGGTGGGTAGGTGAGCGGGTCTGTGGGTGGGTAGGTGAGTGGGTCTGTGGGTGGGTAGGTGAGTGGGTCTGTGGGTGGGTAGGTGAGTGGGTCTGTGGGTGGGTAGGTGATTGAGTGGATGGGTGGGTTGGTGAGTGAGTTGATAAGTTAGTGAGTTGATGGGTGGGTAGTTGAGTGTATGGGTGGGTAGGTGAGCGGGTCTGAGAGGTCAAAAATGTGTTTTAGTAAGGCCGCAACTCCGATCCCGTTCAGGCCTTTTCAAGGTTCCAGATGTCTTATAACCAAACCCAACCTCCTTACGTTTAATCCTCCAAAACTTAACACATTGTTACAAAAATGCAAGATTTTATTTGAAACATGAATCAATGTTCAAAGGAAACGTGTTCGTTTAAGGGGGGGGCGGGGTCACAAGACATCTGGAGCCACCCCTTGTCTCTAAGATTACGGTGTTAAGGTCTCATTAGCCTAATGGGTTAACATCTCAACACGTTTTACTGCCAGAAAAGTACACAAAAATACCTCCCTATTCTTAGTTTTCACGGCTTAAAGGTTTGTTGTTATTCACCTCACGCGAAATGTTGTCAGCCTGAAGCCACTAGGCCTCTGCTGTGGCGTAGAAGCCTGTTTTGAAGGCCCGAGTGTGTACCGCGTTATGCATAACGCGCAACAATTAGACAAACGAACGTGTATTAAGGTCATCAAACGCGTGTATCTGTTGACCGATGTCAAGTTAGCACGCACTTTTGTTATATTGGACCTCGAGGTAAAAGATTGTATCGTCGTATTTCGAGGAGGCAAAAATGTGTTTTAGTAAGGCCGCAATTCCGAGCCCGTTCAGGCCTTTTGAAGGCTCCAGATGTCTTCTTATAACCAAATCCAACCTTACGTTTAATCCTCCAAAACCTAACACATTGTTAAAAAAAAATGCACGGTTTTATTTGAAACATGAATAAATGTGCAAAGGAAACGTGTTTAAAGCGGGGGGGGGGGTCACAAGACATCTGGAACGACCCCTTGTCTCTTAAGATTACGGTGTTAAGGTTTCAGCCTAATGGGTTAACATTTAAACACGACGCCTGTTTTACTGCCAGAAAAGTGTACAAAAATACCTCCCTATTAGTTTTCACGGCTTAAAGGTTTGTTGTTATTCACCTCACGCGAAATATTGTCAGCCTGAAGCCACTAGGCCTCTGCTGTGGCGTAGAAGCCTGTTTTGAAGGCCCGAGTGTGTACCGCGTTATGCATAACGCGGTACAATTAGACAAACGAACGTGTATTAAGGTCATCAAACGCGTGTATCTGTTGACCGATGTCAAGTTAGCACGCACTTTTGTTACATTGGACCTCGAGGTAAAACATTTTATCGTCGTATTTCGAGGAGGCAAAAATGTGTTTTAGTAAGGCCGCAATTCCGAGCCCGTTCAGGCCTTTTGAAGGCTCCAGATGTCTTATAACCAAACCCAACCTCCTGACGTTTAATACTCTAAAACTTAACACATTGTTACAAAGAAGGGAAGGTTTTATTCAAAGCAGGCATTAACATCTGAACATCTTATCGTCTTAACATCTTATCTCAACATCTGAACATATCTTAACAGAAGCTTAACATATGAACGTCTGAATATCTTATCGTCTTAACATCTTATCATCTGGGCATCTTGTAAACTCAACACCTTAACATCTGAACATATTTTAACATCTTAACAGAAGCTTAACATATGAACATCTGAATATCTTATCGTCTTAACATCTTATCATCTGGGCATCTTGTAAACTCAACACCTTAACATCTAAACATATTTTGATTGAAAGCTTTCGTGACTGCAGGGATTCATCTTCTTGGTTCTTTCGGTAAAGTCACGTAGAAGGGAAATAATAAAATAATAAAAATTAAACATAATAAAATATAATTAAAAATAAATCAAAATTATTTCCCTTCTACGTGACTTTACCGAAAGAACCAAGAACATCTGAACATATCTTGACATCTTAACAAAAGCTTAACATCTGAACATCTTAAAACACGATTTAAAGCTTTCGTGACTGCATGGATTAATAAAATAATAAATAAATAAACATAATAAAATACAATTATCACGACGTTTCGGCCACAACGCAAGCAGCCGTCCTCAGGTGAAGAACAGGGCTGTCGGAAACACAGCGTCTGAATGAAACACCACCAAGCTTGGCAGCGTATATACTTAAATATATACTTAAACATATACTTAAATATATACTTAAATATATACTTAAATATATACTTTAATATGCGCTGCCAAGCTTGGTGGTGTTCAGAAGAACAGGGCTGTCAGAAAGACAGCGTCTGAATGACAGACCTGTTCTTCACCTGAGGACGGCTGCTTGCGTTGTGGCCGAAACGTCGTGAGAATTTTATTTTATTATGTTTTATTTTTATTGTTTCCCTTCTACGTTTTAAGATGTTAAGATGTTAAGCTTTTGTTAAGATGTTAAGATATGTTCAGATGTTAAGATAAGATGTTAAGATATGTTCAGATAATGTTTATTTTTTTATATTTTATTATGTTTAATTTTTATTATTTTATTATTTCCCTTCTACGTGACTTTACCGAAAGAACCAAGAAGATCTTAACACACCTCTCGAATGTTTTATTGCCAGAAAGGGGTAAAACCTATTCCTCATCCTTCTTAACTTTGATACTGGCAACAACCAGAAATCACTTTGTGTAAAAACATCGGCACTTGGGGAGAGACAAAGGCGGCCGGGGGTGGCGTAGGTTCCGGCCACACCATCCCCCCTGTAAGCTCGCCGGTCCTGGGCCTCCTCTAGGTTGACTCGGCCTTAAACGAGTCAGTAGCTGGTGCGGTGTTACAGTGTTAAAACATCGGCACTTTGGGAGAGACAGGTCTCTGTGTGTCTTTGTGTGTCTCTGTGTGTCTCTGTGGGTCTCTGTGGGTCTCTGTGGGTCTCTGTGGGTCTCTACAGGTCTCTGTGGGTCTCTGTGGGTCTCTGTGTGTCTCTACAGGTATCTGTGTCTCTGTGGGTCTCTACAGGTATCTTTGTCTCTGTGTGTCTCTACAGGTCTCTGTGGGTCTCCGTGTGTCTCTGTGGGTCTCTGGGTCTGGCCATCCTTCGTAGGCGCTGGCCCCAACAGCGGAGGCTTGCGGAAGGCCGTCCCGGGTGTTGACGGTGGGCACCTCTGCCGGCAAGGCGCGCGACGATGTCCGGCGCTGACGAGGCGGCGATGCTCCGCTCCGTGCTGCTGTCGCGCCGCGGTGGCGTGGAGCTGCATCGGCTGCGTGCCGAGTTCCGCGAGCTCACCGGCTGCGAGCTGCCTGGCGGTGGTGGTGGTGGACTCGAGTCGTACCTCGCGACTCAGCACGACGTCGTCCGCCTGGAGCGGAGGAGCGACGGAACGGTGAGATAGGCGGAAGAGGTGGTGGTCGCGGTGACGAGGTGACGGTGGTGACGATAGCGGTGGTGGTCGTGGTGGCTGTTGGTGGTGGTGGTGGTGTTGGCGGCATCAGTGGTGGTGGTCTCGAAACGCACAGAGACACAGAGAGACCTGTAGAGACCTACAGAGACCCACAGAGACCCAAGAGACACACAGAGACCTGTAGAGACTCAAGAGACACACAGAGACCTGAAGAGACACAGAGACACACAGAGACCCACAGAGACACACAGAGACCCACAGAGACCCACAGAGACCCACAGAGACCCACAGAGACCCACAGAGACCCACAGAGACCCACAGAGACCCACAGAGACCCACAGAGACACACAGAGACACACAGAGACCCACAGAGACCCACAGAGACCCACAGAGACCCACAGAGACCCACAGAGACACACAGAGACACACAGAGACCCACAGAGACACACAGAGACACACAGAGACACACAGAGACCTGTAAAGACTCGCAGAGACCCGCAGAGACCCGCAGAGACCCGCAGAGACACACAGAGACACACAGAGACCCACAGAGACACACAGAGACACACAGAGACCTGTAAAGACTCGCAGAGACCCGCAGAGACCCACAGAGACCCACAGAGACACACAGAGACACACAGAGACCCACAGAGACACACAGAGACACACAGAGACCTGTAAAGACTCGCAGAGACCCGCAGAGACCCGCAGAGACCCGCAGAGACCCGCAGAGACCCGCAGAGACCCGCAGAGACCCGCAGAGACCCGCAGAGACCCGCAGAGACCCGCAGAGACCCACAGAGACCCACAGAGACCCACAGAGACCCACAGAGACCCACAGAGACCCACAGAGACCCACAGAGACCCACAGAGACCCACAGAGACCCACAGAGACCCACAGAGACCCACAGAGACACACAGAGACACACAGAGACACACAGAGACACACAGAGACACACAGAGACACACAGAGACACACAGACCCACAGAGACACACAGATACATGTAGAGACCCACAGAGACCCACAGAGACACACAGAGACACACAGAGACACACAGAGACACACAGAGACACACAGAGACCCACAGAGACCCACAGAGACCCACAGAGACCCACAGAGACCCACAGAGACCCACAGAGACCCACAGAGACCCACAGAGACACACAGAGACACACAGAGACACACAGACCCACAGAGACACACAGATACATGTAGAGACCCACAGAGACCCACAGAGACCCACAGAGACCCACAGAGACCCACAGAGACCCACAGAGACCCACAGAGACCCACAGAGACCCACAGAGACCCACAGAGACCCACCGAGACCCACCGAGACCCACCGAGACCCACCGAGACCCACCGAGACCCACCGAGACCCACCGAGACCCACCGAGACCCACCGAGACCCACCGAGACCCACCGAGACCCACAGAGACCCACAGAGACCCACAGAGACCCACAGAGACCCACAGAGACCCACAGAGACCCACAGAGATCCACAGAGACACACAGAGACACACAGAGACCCGTAGAGATGCACAGAGACACACAGAGACCCGTAGAGATGCACAGAGATGAATAGAGACCAACAGAGATACATAGAGACCCATACACTAAACTAAAACTAAACTATTTTATTTTACCAGGTAAGGTCCAATATTATAGCTCTTTTTAGAAGCGACCTTGCTATCACAAATGATGGCTCAAACGAAGTGGCTTTTCATCACGTGATTGTCACGTCGAAATGTATAGCAGCCGCCAAATACTCTTAAACGTGTGGTGGTGTTGATTCTAAATGCGGAGGGGAGGACCCGGAGAAAAATCCACGTGACCACGGGGAGAGAGAGCGAGAGACAAGCAAACGTCAGGGTCGAGATCAAACCCACGACCTCCTGTATACCAGGCGAGGTAGTTAACATCTCCTAGCCACCGTGATGATGATGATGCTGAGAGAGACGCAGACTCCAAATATACAGCAGCTGTTTGCCCCGTCGACCCACCGCCCCCCCGCCAATCTGCGTGCGGTGGCGCAGGTCGTGTGCCACGCGGTGGAGACGAAAGAGGTGGCCAAGGTCAGCCGGATGATCTCCGTCACCAGGGGCAAGACGGGCACACGGCGCAAGAAATCGCTGCACGGTAGGGCGGGCACCTCCTCACCCATCACCCCTGACCTCTGGCCAGAGGTCGCAAACGGGTTTTGATTCCTTACCCGTACCCGGCCGTACCCTACCCGTACCCGGCCGGGTATCGGGTAGGGTACGGGTATCGGGTACCCGATTGCGACCTCTGGGATGAAGCCATGTTGCAGGCGCGGGTGGGTTGATTCTAGGAACTTGAATTGTGAGAAGAGACAAGACGTTGGGAAATGAGTGACAAACGGTGACTCACCAGTGACTCACGGCCTACCCGTACCCGGCCGCACCAGGGTCGCAAACGGGTACCCGTACCCGGCCGAGTACGGGTATCGGGTACCCGGTTGCGACCTCTGCCTCTCGCTCTGCCCCCCCTCCCGTCTCCACTGCCCCATCTCCTGCCCCCCCCACCCCCCCCCCTCCCCGTGCGGTTGCCGTGGCTACAGCGGGCGGCCACGCGAAGTGCATTCTGGGCTCGGCGCGACGCGGATGGAGTGCCGCCCCCCACTCCTCGCGGCCTCACGCGACCTCGATCCACTCGCGACCTCGCACGACCTCCTCATCGTCGCCGTCCGCGAGAGGGCGGGTTCCCACGGTGGTGTTCAAGCCTCCGCTGCCTCCTCCTGCTGCTGCTCCTGCTGCTGCTCCTCCTGGCGACGTGGACTTCGGCGGCGACTGCAACGGCGTCGCAAATCGACCCGCCCCTTGTCGGCATCTCGGCGACAGGTGGCATGTTCACGTCGTCGTCGTCGTCATCATCGTCGTCATTATTGTCGTCGTTGTCGTCGTTGTCGTCGTCATTGTTGTCATCATCGTCGTCATCGTTCACGTCATCATCGTCGTCATTATTGTCATCATTATTGTCATCGTTGTTGTCGTCATTATTGTCATCGTCGTCGTCATTCACGTCGTCATCGTCGTCATCGTCGTCATCGTCATCTGCTGAACCGAGTGAACGAAAGTGTCGAATGGTCATTATTCGTCATCGTCGTTATCATCATCGTCGTCATCTTCAGAACCGAGTGAACGAACGTGTCAAATGTTTGTAATTCATTCGTCATCGTCGTCATCATCGTCATCATCATTGTTATCATCATCATCATCGTTATCGTCGTCCTCGTCATCTGCCGAACCGAATTGACCGAACGTGTTGAATGGTCGTAATTAATTCATCATTATTGTCATCGTCATCGTCGTTATCGTCACCATCGTCATCATCGTCGTCATCATCGTTATCGTCCTCATCATCGTTATCATCATCGTCATCATCGTCATCATCGTCGTCATCATCGTTATCGTCCTCATCATCGTTATCATCATCGTCATCATCGTCATCATCGTCGTCATCATCGTTATCGTCCTCATCATCGTTATCATCATCGTTATCATCATCGTTATCGTCATCATCGTCATCGTCGTCGTCGTCATCGTCATCATCATCATCATCATCATCGTTATCATCGTCATCATCGTCGTCGTCATCTGCTGAACGAAGTGACACTGTAGGAGCCGGAGTTCTGCGATTGTGCTCGTGTTGATTTCCACTTGTCGCGGTTCAGGCACGGGGACGATCAAGGCCATGAGAGTCGCGACAGAGCCTCGGTCAGCCATGGCGTTGAAGGTTTGAGTGGTGAGTGTTGGCTGTGTGGGTTATCGAGTGGTGAGCGTTGTGTGTCTGTGGGTTATTGAGTGGCGAGCGTTGGGACTGTGAGTCAGTGGTGAGCACTGTGTCTGTATTGTCGAGTGGTGAGCGTTGTGTGTGTGGGTTATCGAGTGGTGAGCGTTGGGTGTGTGGGTTATCGAGTGGTGAGCGTTGTGTGTGTGGGTTATCGAGTGGTGAGCGTTGAGTCTGTGGGTTATCGAGTGGCGAGCGTTGGGACTGTGGGTCAGAGTGGCGAGCGTTGGGACTGTGGGTCAGAGTGGTGAGCGTTGAGTCTGTGGGTTATCGAGTGGCGAGCGTTGGGACTGTGGGTTATCGAGTGGTGAGCGTTGTGTGTGTGGGTTATCGAGTGGTGAGCGTTGTGTATGTGGGTTATCGAGTGGTGAGCGTTGTGTGTCTGTGGGTTATCGAGTGGTGAGCGTTGAGTCTGTGGGTGTTGTTGTTAACACCGAGAATCAATGTTTTTTTTTTCCCCAGTTCCCACGATCAACTGGAGCCCTGTGAGAGCCAAGAAGCCAGCGATGCGGGTCAGTATGAGCCATGTACCCCCCCCCCCACCCTCCCACGCTTACTGCTCCACGTGGGGTTCGCTCGCTGCTCACCCACCCGCTCGCTCGCTCACCCACTCACCCGCTCGCTCATCCACTCGCTCACTCAACCACTCATCCGCTCGCTCACCCACTCACCCACTCCTTCATCCGATCACCCAATCCCCCAATCACTCACCCACCCACTCACTCACCCGCTCGTTCGCTCACCCACTCACCCACCCACTCATCCGCTCGCTCACCCGCTCGCTCATCCACTCGCTCACTCAACCACTCATCCGCTCGCTCACCCACTCACCCACTCATTCATCCGATCACCCAATCCCCCAATCACTCACCCACCCACTCACTCACCCGCTCGCTCGCTCACCCACTCACCCACCCACTCATCCGCTCGCTCACCCGCTCGCTCGCTCACCCACTCACCCGCTCGCTCATCCACTCGCTCACTCAACCACTCATCCGCTCGCTCACCCACTCACCCACTCATTCATCCGATCACCCAATCCCCCAATCACTCACCCACCCACTCACTCACCCTCTCGCTCGCTCACCCACTCACCCACCCACTCATCCGCTCGCTCGCTCACCCACTCGCTCACTCACCCACCCATTCATCCGCTCACCCAATCACTCACCTGCTCGCTCACCCACTCACTCATCCGATCACCCAATCCCCCAAACACTCACCCACCCACTCACTCGCCCACCCACTCACTCACCCGCTCACCCACTCACCCACCCACTCACCCACTCACCCACCTACTCATCTGCTCGCTCACTCACTCATCCGCTCGCTCACCCACTCGCTCACTCACCCACCCATTCATTCATCCGCTCACCCAATCACTCACCTGCTCGTTCACCCACTCATCCGATCACCCAATCCCCAAATCACTCACCCACCCACTCACTCACCCACCCACTAACTCACCCGCTCACCCACTCACCCACCCACTCATCCGCTCGCTCACCCACTTGCTCACTCAACCACCCACTCATCCGCTCGCTCACCTGCTCGCTCACCCACTCACCCACTCACTCATCCAATCACCCAATCCCCCAATCACTCACCCACCCACTAGCTCACCCACTCACCCATCCACTCATCTGCTCGCTCACCCACTCGCTCACTCAACCACCCACTCATCCGCTCGCTCACCCACTCACCTGCTCGCTCACTCACCCACCCACTCACTCACCCGACCACTCACCCACTCACTTACCCACTCACTCACCCACCCACTCAACCACTAGCTCGCTCACCCACTCACCCACGCACTCACCCGCTCGCTCACCCACTCACAATCAGCGAGCGTCACTAAATGCCCAGTCACCTGTTGTTTGGCAGCATCACTCTGTGGTTTAACCAAACATAAATATCTTTGACGAAGAATAAAAAAACTTACGGAATAACAATCTTTATTCAAACCTAATACTTGGTTATGTCTGCTCCATGGTGGACCTTCCTGGAACACGTCTACCTTGGTCCACCATCAACCTACTATCTCCAAGTCCACCCACATTGACCATCACCCTCCTATCGCTGAGTCCACCCTTATTGGCCTGTTGGCCTCCTGTTAATCCACCTATTTGTGGACCATCCTTCCATGTCCAGGTCCACCATGGTCGACTCTCCACCTACCTCCAAGCGACTGTTCACCCCCCCCCCACCTCCCACCGTCGGTCCTTCGTCGTTGTCCACCCTTTCGCAGGCGACGTCGGCGTCGTCCGTCCCCTCCACCGTCGCTGCGCCCCGCGCTCACTCGCCCCCCAGCGTGGACACCATCACGCTCGCCCTGCAGAGGTGGACACTCACCGGTGGTGGCGGTGGTGGTGGCGGTGGTGGCGGTGGTGGTGACCGTTGGTGGACACAGCCAGGTCGCCCCCAGGGAGAGGAGGTGTCCACCCTGGCGGCACCGGAAATGAGGCCTCCGATAAGGACGAATCTGCTCAGGAGTCCATCACCTTCCTTAGGGTTTGCCGTTGTTGTCCACCATCAACCTTGCATCTTTTAGTCCACCCACCTTGATGATCAACCTTGCATCTCCTAGTCCACCCACCTTGACCATCAACTTTGCATCTCCAACTCCACCCACCTTGACCATCAACTTTGCATCTCCAACTCCACCCACCTTGACCATCAACCTTGCATCTCCAACTCCACCCACCTTGACCATCAACCTTGCATCTCCTAGTCCACCCACCTTGACCATCAACCTTGCATCTCCTAGTCCACCCACGTTGACCATCAACTTTGCATCTCCAACTCCACCCACCTTGTCCACCAACCTTGCATCTCCAACTCCACCCACCTTGACCATCAACCTTGCATCTCCTAGTCCACCCACCTTGACCATCAACCTTGCATCTCCAACTCCACCCACCTTGTCCACCAACCTTGCATCTCCAACTCCACCCACCTTGACCATCAACCTTGCATCTCCAACTCCACCCACCTTGACCATCAACCTTGCATCTCCAACTCCACCCACCTTGTCCACCAACCTTGCATCTCCAACTCCACCCACCTTGACCATCAACCTTGCATCTCCAACTCCACCCACCTTGACCATCAACCTTGCATCTCCTAGTCCACCCACCTTGACCATCAACTTTGCATCTCCAGGTCCGCCATGGTTGACTGTCCACCTTCCACCAAGATGAGCGCGCGAGATCAACCTCACCGTCCACCCAGCAGGGAGCCGGTCGCCGTGGCCCCTCCACTCAGCAGGGTGCCGGTTGCTATGGACCATCCACTCAGGGTGCCGGTTGCTATGGACCATCCACTCAGGGTGCCGGTTGCTATGGACCATCCACTCAGGGTGCCGGTCGCTATGGACCGTCCACCCAGCAGGGAGCCGGTTGCTATGGACCGTCCACTCAGGGTGCCGGTCGCTATGGACCGTCCACTCAGCAGGGTGCCGGTCGCTATGGACCGTCCACCCAGCAGGGAGCCGGTTGCTATGGACCGTCCACCCAGCAAGGAGCCGGTTGCTATGGACCGTCCACTCAGGGTGCCGGTTGCTATGGACCGTCCACCCAGCAGGGAGCCGGTTGCTATGGACCGTCCACTCAGGGTGCCGGTCGCTATGGACCGTCCACTCAGCAGGGTGCCGGTCGCTATGGACCGTCCACTCAGGGTGCCGGTCGCTATGGACCGTCCACCCAGCAGGGAGCCGGTTGCCATGGACCGTCCACCCAGCAGGGAGCCGGTTGCTATGGACCGTCCACTCAGGGTGCCGGTTGCTATGGACCGTCCACTCAGGGTGCCGGTCGCTATGGACCGTCCACCCAGCAGGGAGCCGGTTGCTATGGACCGTCCACCCAGCAGGGAGCCGGTTGCCATGGACCGTCCACCCAGCAGGGAGCCGGTTGCCATGGACCGTCCACCCAGCAGGGAGCCGGTTGCCATGGACCGTCCACGCAGCAGGGAGCCGGTTGCCATGGACCGTCCACCCAGCAGGGAGCCGGTTGCCATGGACCGTCCACCCAGCAGGGAGCCGGTTGCCATGGACCGTCCACCCAGCAGGGAGCCGGTTGCTATGGACCGTCCACCCAGCAGGGAGCCGGTTGCCATGGACCGTCCACCCAGCAGGGAGCCGGTTGCCATGGACCGTCCACCCAGCAGGGAGCCGGTTGCCATGGACCGTCCACCCAGCAGGGAGCCGGTTGCCATGGACCGTCCACCCAGCAGGGAGCCGGTTGCCATGGACCGTCCACCCAGCAGGGAGCCGGTTGCCATGGACCGTCCACCCAGCAGGGAGCCGGTTGCCATGGACCGTCCACCCAGCAGGGAGCCGATTGCCATGGACCGTCCACCCAGCAGGGAGCCGGTTGCCATGGACCGTCCACCCAGCAGGGAGCCGGTTGCCATGGACCGTCCACCCAGCAGGGTGCCGGTTGCCATGGACCGTCCACCCAGCAGGGAGCCGGTTGCCATGGACCGTCCACCCAGCAGGGTGCCGGTTGCCATGGACCGTCCACCCAGCAGGGAGCCGGTTGCCATGGACCGTCCACCCAGCAGGGAGCCGGTTGCTATGGACCGTCCACCCAGCAGGGAGCCGGTTGCTATGGACCGTCCACCCAGCAGGGAGCCGGTTGCCATGGACCGTCCACCCAGCAGGGAGCCGGTTGCCATGGACCGTCCACCCAGCAGGGAGCCGGTTGCCATGGACCGTCCACCCAGCAGGGAGCCGGTTGCCATGGACCGTCCACCCATCAGGGAGCCGGTTGCCATGGACCGTCCACCCAGCAGGGAGCCGTACGCCGTAGACCTTTGCCCTGCGGTCAGGAGCTGGGGTGGACGGCTGACCCCGGCGGCCCCCCTGGTGTCCCCCTGGCCGCCGGCGGGCACGCCCGGCCAGCGCTGCGTGGACGTGTTGGTGTCCAGCGCCGAGGACCCGGCGCTGTTCGCCGTGCAGGCCTGGAGCCAGCTGCACCGGCTGGAGCGGCTGGAGGCTAGGATGTGGCGCCACTATGGGAGCTCCCGGGGCCACGAGTGGGCGGACGTGGCGGAGGAGGCGGGAGATGAAGAGGTGGAGGAGGAGGTGGTGGCAACGGAGCCGTCGTTCGTCGCCTGCGTGCAGGATGACCGGTGGGTGGGGCACGGCGACGCGGGGTCTCCGCTCGTCCGCCGTGTGTGTGACGTCAGTGTGCACGCGGTGACGTGGTGGTGGTGAGCACGCGGTGAGAGGCGCGCGGTGAGGGGGACGCGGTGAGGGTGACGTGGTGGTGGTGAGCACGCGGTGAGGGTGACGTGGTGGTGGTGAGCACGCGGCGAGGGTGACGTGGTGGTGGTGGTGAGCACGCGGTGAGGGGTACGCGGTGAGGGTGACATGGTGGTGGTGAGCACGCGGTGAGGGGTACGCGGTGAGGGTGACGCGGCGAGGGTGACGTGGTGGTGGTGAGCACGCGGTGAGGGGGACGCGGCGAGGGTGACGTGGTGGTGGTGAGCACGCGGTGAGGGGGACGTGGCGAGGGGGACGCGGTGGTGGTGAGCACGCGGTGAGGGGGACGTGGCGAGGGTGACGCGGCGAGGGTGACGTGGCGAGGGTGACGTGGCGAGGGTGACGTGGCGAGGGTGACTTGGCGAGGGTGACGTGGCGAGGGTGACGTGGCGAGGGTGACGTGGCGAGGGTGACGTGGCGAGGGTGACGTGGCGAGGGTGACTTGGCGAGGGTGACGCGTGTCGCTCTCCCTCAGGGTGTACCGCGTGGAGCTGAAGTGTGCGTGCCCGCCGGGCAAGGCCATGGTGTACCGGGTGGACTACGGGGAGTGGGACCTCGTCCCCCTGTCCACCCTGCGGCCCCTCGTGCCGGCGTTCACCCGGCTGCCCGTGCAGGCCCACCTGGCCCAGCTCGCCGGTGAGGCCCCCTGAGAAACCCCCCCACCTCCGGGAACCCCCCACCCCAGAGGTCGCAACCGGGTACCCGATGCCCGTACCCTACCCGATACCCGGCTACCCGTACGGGTAGCCATTTGCGACCCTGGTGCGACCGGGTACGGATAGACTGTGAGTCACTGGTGAGTAGCTGTCACTCATTTCCCAACGTCTTGTCTCTTCTCACAATTCAAGTTCCTAGAATCAACCCACCCGCGCCTGCAACATGGCTTCATCCCAGAGGTCGCAATCAGGTACCCGATACCCATACGGGTACGGGTACGGCCGGGTACGGGTACCCGTTTACGACCCTGGTGCGACCGGGTACGGGTACGGGTAGGCCGTGAGTCACCAGTGAGTCACCGTTTGTCACTCATTTCCCAACGTCTTGTCTCTTCTCACAATTCAACATGGCTCCATCCCAGAGGTCGCAATCGGGTACCCGATACCCGTACCCTACCCTACCCGGCCGGGTACGGGTAGGGTACGGGTACGGCCGGGTACGGGTACCCGTTTGCGACCCTGGTGCGGCCGGGTACGGGTACGGGTAAGGAATCAAAACCCGTTTGCGACCTCTGCCCCCCCCCGCCGATTGCCGTGCATCTCTGTTCCGCTTGTCGCCCCCAGACGTCCCCCGCCGGCGCTGGTCGCCGGAGCTGGCCCAGGTGTTCAGGAAGCTGGTGGAGGGGCGGCCGTTTGTGGCGCTCGTGGAGGTGGAGGAGGGTGACGGGGCGGGGGGCGGGGTGGACGGGGCGGTGGGCAACTCGGCGGGGCGAGCTCCCAAGCTGAGGGTGTCGCTGGTGGACACGTCCCATCCCGAGCGGGACGTCGTCATCGGCCAGATCATGATGGGATTCGCTCGAAGTTGATGATGAAGAGTGCAGCGTCGTCCCACGCACAGCGTCCTCACACACACAGCGTCATCACACGCACAGCGTCCTCACACGCACAGCGTCATCACACGCACAGCGTCCTCACACGCACAGCGTCCTCACACGCACAGCGACATCACACGCACAGCGACATCACACGCACAGCGTCCTCACACGCACAGCGTCCTCACACGCACAGCGTCCTCACACCCACAGCGTCATCACACGCACAGCGTCATCACACGCACAGCGTCATCACACGCACAGCGTCATCACACGCACAGCGTCATCACACGCACAGCGTCCTCACACGCACAGCGTCATCACACGCACAGCGTCATCACACGCACAGCGTCCTCACACGCACAGCGTCATCACACGCACAGCGTCCTCACACGCACAGCGTCCTCACACGCACAGCGTCATCACACGCACAGAGTCATCACACGCACAGCGTCCTCACACGCACAGCGTCATCACACGCACAGCGTCCTCACACGCACAGCGTCATCACACGCACAGCGTCCTCACACGCACAGCGTCATCACACGCACAGCGTCCTCACACGCACAGCGTCATCACACGCACAGCGTCCTCACACGCACAGCGTCCTCACACGCACAGCGTCATCACACGCACAGCGTCATCACACGCACAGCGTCATCACACGCACAGCGTCCTCACACGCACAGCGTCATCACACGCACAGCGTCATCACACGCACAGCGTCCTCACACGCACAGCGTCCTCACACGCACAGCGTCCTCACACGCACAGCGTCCTCACACGCACAGCGTCCTCACACGCACAGCGTCATCACACGCACAGCGTCATCACACGCACAGCGTCCTCACACGCACAGCGTCCTCACACGCACAGCGTCATCACACGCACAGCGTCCTCACACGCACAGCGTCCTCACACGCACAGCGTCCTCACACGCACAGCGTCCTCACACGCACAGCGTCATCACACGCACAGCGTCATCACACGCACAGCGTCATCACACGCACAGCGTCCTCACACGCACAGCTTCGTCACACGCACAGCGTCGTCACACGCACAGCGTCGTCACACGCACAGCGTCGTCACACGCACAGCGTCGTCACACGCACAGCGTCGTCACACGCACAGCGTCGTCACACGCACAGAGTCGTCACACGCACAGCGTCGTCACACGCACAGCGTCGTCACACGCACAGCGTCGTCACACGCACAGCGTCCTCACACGCACAGTCGTCACACGCACAGAGTCGTCACACGCACAGCGTCGTCACACGCACAGCGTCGTCACACGCACAGCGTCGTCACACGCACAGAGTCGTCACACGCACAGCGTCGTCACACGCACAGCGTCGTCACACGCACAGCGTCGTCACACGCACATCGTCGTCACACGCACAGCGTCGTCACACGCACAGCGTCGTCACACGCACAGCGTCGTCACACGCACAGCGTCGTCACACGCACAGCGTCGTCACACGCACTGTCGTCACACGCACAGCGTCGTCACACGCACAGCGTCGTCACACGCACAGCGTCGTCACACGCACAGCGTCGTCACACGCACAGCGTCGTCACACGCACAGCGTCGTCACGCACAGCGTCGTCACGCACAGCGTCGTCACGCACAGCGTCGTCACACGCACAGCGTCATCACAGCGTCATCACACGCACAGCGTCGTCACACGCACAGCGTCGTCACGCACAGCGTCGTCACGCACAGCGTCGTCACGCACAGCGTCGTCACACACAGCGTCGTCACACACAGCGTCGTCACACACACAGCGTCATCACACGCACAGCGTCATCACACGCACAGCGTCATCACAGCGTCATCACACACACAGCGTCATCACACACACAGCGTCATCACACACACAGCGTCATCACACACACAGCGTCATCACACGCACAGCGTCATCACACGCACAGCGTCATCATACGCACAGCGTCATCACAGCGTCATCACACACACAGCGTCATCACACGCACAGCATCATCACACGCACAGCGTCGTCACACGCACCGCGTCGTCACACGCACAGCGTCGTCACACGCACAGCGTCGTCACACGCACAGCGTCATCACGCACAGCGTCATCACACGCACAGCGTCGTCACACGCACAGCGTCATCACACGCACAGCGTCGTCACACGCACAGCGTCATCACAGCGTCGTCACACACACAGTGTCGTCACAGCATCGTCACACGCACAGCGTCATCACACACACAGCGTCATCACAGCGTCATCACACACACAGCGTCATCACACACACAGCGTCATCACACACACAGCGTCATCACACGCACAGCATCATCACACAGCGTCATTACAGCGTCGTCACACACACTATCGTCACAGCGTCGTCACACGCACTGCGTCATCACATGCACAGCGTCATCACAGCGTCATCACACACACAGCGTCATCACACACACAGCGTCATCACAGCGTCATCACAGCGTCATCACAGCGTCATCACAACGTCATCACACACAGCGTTATTACAGCGTCGTCACACACACTGTCGTCACAGCGTCGTCACGCACAGCGTCATCACACACACAGCGTCATCACAGCGTCATCACACACACAGCGTCATCACACACACAGCGTCATCACACACACAGCGTCATCACACACACAGCGTCATCACACGCACAGCGTCATCACACGCACAGCGTCATCACACGCACAGCGTCATCACACACACAGCGTCATCACAGCGTCATCACATGCACAGCGTCGTCACATGCACAGCATCGTACTCGGCAGGACTCTCCCCTGAACCGTCTTGAGACTCGGCCCGAGACGAACCCAACGGCAGCCGCACGACGCGGCAGTGAATTTTTTGCCAATCAAACATTTTGCGAGTAACTCCACGTTAACCAGGGCTGCCTCTGGGTGCCGAACCGTGACCCGTTGTTCAAATACGCTTAACCGCATGGCATCATCATCAGCATCATAGCCACCACTACCACCACCCCACCCCCCCACTCTTTTAATCGCTTGAGAAAATAATTTTGACCCTTTTGTTGTTGTTCTGTGCCGCGCTTATTTTTGATGTTTGTTGATTTTGTTGAAATAAATACGTGACGATGGCAGGCGTGGTGAGTCTGCGTGTGTCTCTTAATCCAACGCTGCTGCTGCTGCTGCCAGACTTTGTTGTTTCGATTTAAAGCTGCTTTCGTGACTGCAGGAATTCATCTTCTTGGTTCTTTCGGTAAAGTCACGTAGAAGGGAAATAATAAAATAATGAAAATAAAACATAAAATACAATAAAAATTTACTAAAAATGTATTTCCCTTCTACGTGACTTTACCAAAAAAATATCTGAACGTATCTTAACATCTTAACAAAAGCTTAACATCTGAACATCTTAAAACACGATTTAAAGCTTTCGTGACTGCAGGGATTCATCTTCTTGGTTCTTTCGGTAAAGTCACGTAGAAGGGAAATAATAAAATAATGAAAATAAACCAATTCAATAATATAATAACGAAGAGTGCAGCGTCGTCCCACGAACAGCAACATAATAAAATAATATTTTATTGTTTTATTTTTTTTTATTCATGATTTCCCTTCTACGTGACTTTACCGAAAGAACCAAGAAGATGTGTTGTTGTTACTGCGCTGCGAACCTGGAAACACTCCCGAGTTCGATTCCCGTCCGTGGCTAAACGCAGAGGTCGCAACCGGGTATCCGATACCCGTACCCTACCCGATACCCGGCTACCCGTACCCAGCCGGGTAGCCGTTTGCGACCCTGGTGCGGCCGGGTACGGGTAGGCCGTGAGTCACTGGTGAGTCACCGTTTGTCACTCATTTCCCAACGTCTTGTCTCTTCTCACAATTCAAGTTCCTAGAATCAACCCACCCGCGCCTGCAACATGGCTTCATCCCAGAGGTCGCAACCGGGTAACCGATACCCGTACCCTACCCGATACCCGGCCGGGTACGGGTAGGGTACGGTTATCGGGTACCCGTACCCGGCCGGGTATAGCAATGTGTGTGGACTAATCTCCATCTGTTCCATCTCACTCCCTTCTACACCGTGTGTGGCCTAATCTCCATCTGTTCCATCTCTCCCTTCTCGCCGTGTGTGGACTAATCTCCATCTGTTCCATCGCACTCCCTTCTACCCCCGTGTGTGGACTAATCTCCATCTGTTCCATCGCACTCCCTTCTACCCGTGTGTGGACTAATCTCCATCTGTTCCATCGCACTCCCTTCTACACCGTGTGTGGCCTAATCTCCATCTGTTCCATCTCACTCCCTTCTACCCGTGTGTGGACTAATCTCCATCTGTTCCATCTCACTCCCTTCTACCCGTGTGTGGACTAATCTCCATCTGTTCCATCTCACTCCCTTCTACCCGTGTGTGGACTAATCTCCATCTGTTCCATCTCACTCCCTTCTACACCGTGTGTGGACTAATCTCCATCTGTTCCATCTCACTCCCTTCTACACCGTGTGTGGACTAATCTCCATCTGTTCCATCTCACTCCCTTCTACCCGTGTGTGGACTAATCTCCATCTGTTCCATCTCACTCCCTTCTACCCGTGTGTGGACTAATCTCCATCTGTTCCATCTCACTCCCTACTACACCGTGGGTGGACTAATCTCCATCTGTTCCATCTCACTAAATTCTACACCGTGTGTGGACTAATCTCCATCTGTTCCATCTCACTCCCTTCTACACCGTGGGTGGACTAATCTCCATCTGTTCCATCTCACTCCCTTCTACCCGTGTGTGGACTAATCTCCATCTGTTCCATCTCACTCCCTTCTACACCGTGGGTGGCCTAATCTCCATCTGTTCCATCTCTCCCTTCTCGCCGTGTGTGGACTAATCTCCATCTGTTCCATCGCACTCCCTTCTACCCCCGTGTGTGGACTAATCTCCATCTGTTCCATCTCACTCCCTTCTACCCGTGTGTGGACTAATCTCCATCTGTTCCATCTCACTCCCTTCTACACCGTGGGTGGACTAATCTCCATCTGTTCCATCTCACTCCCTTCTACCCGTGTGTGGACTAATCTCCATCTGTTCCATCTCACTCCCTTCTACCCGTGTGTGGACTAATCTCCATCTGTTCCATCTCACTCCCTACTACACCGTGGGTGGACTAATCTCCATCTGTTCCATCTCACTAAATTCTACACCGTGTGTGGACTAATCTCCATCTGTTCCATCTCACTCCCTTCTACACCGTGGGTGGACTAATCTCCATCTGTTCCATCTCACTCCCTTCTACCCGTGTGTGGACTAATCTCCATCTGTTCCATCTCACTCCCTTCTACACCGTGGGTGGACTAATCTCCATCTGTTCCATCTCACTCCCTACTACACCGTGGGTGGACTAATCTCCATCTGTTCCATCTCACTCCCTTCTACACCGTGTGTGGCCTAATCTCCATCTGTTCCATCTCTCCCTTCTCGCCGTGTGTGGACTAATCTCCATCTGTTCCATCTCACTCCCTTCTACACCGTGTGCGGACTAATCTCCATTAACAGTCTGTTAAGGCTACACGGGTGACCTTTGTCTTTAGTTCATACAGTGCTACTCGCTAACAGCACTTGCCCCCAACAGACCGCCAAGGCTACCCGACGTACCTTTGGCTTTGTGGTTCTTCGCCTGAGATATCGCGAGATTTCACACCCCTCCCACCACCCCAAATCTCGCGAGACCCCCAGCAAAGATGGCAAACCCTCACGGAGGTGAGTTTCTGTGTGTGTTTGTGTGGTGGTGGTGTTGACCGCGTTCGCCTCTCCCGCCCCCCCTATTCATTTATCTCGCTCATCTTTGCTAAGAACCCTTCGCGGCTCTCCTCGTGAAGAGAACGACAACATATCGTCCTCGCTCGCGTCTCCGTCGTCAGCCGCCCTCGATGTACAGGAGGCTGGTGGGTGGGTAGCGGGCGGGGGTAGAGCGCTAGGAAAGCCGCAGGCTCGAAATCCCCGTAGTCGGGGCCCTCCGCGGTGCGTTGAGCGGGAAGACGCCGACTGCTTAAACTAATATTTAAAATAAAATAATTCTATTTTGTTACGAACCCGAGACGAATGTTCACGCTCGCCGGTGTGTTGTGTTCGGGCGCGCTGGATGTGCAGCAAAGAGGGTTCGGAGGCCTTTGAAGCGGCTTGCATTGGCGGTGGTGGTGGTGGTGGTGAATCTGTTGTGTTTGGTGGTGGTGGTGGTGTTGTGGAGGGAGGGCTTTGTTACACCGGAGATATTCTACGGTGTTAAATCGATATTCTGATGTTGATTGTTATGTGGTGGCGGTGGTTTTGATGATGGTGTGGTTGTGGTGGTTGCAATGGTGGTGATTATTGAGGCAATGGTGGTGTTGATGGTGGCTTTGATGATGGTGTGGTTGTGGTGGTTGCAATGGTGGTGATTATTGAGGTTATTGTGGTGATTATTGAGGTAATGGTGGTGTTGGTGGTGGCTTTGATGATGGTGTGGTCGTGGTGATTGCAATGGTGGTGATTATTTAGGTGATGGTGGTGATTATTGTGGTAATGGTGGTGTTGGTGGTGGTTTTGATGATGGTGTGGTTGTGGTGATTGCAATGGTGGTGATTATTGAGGCAATGGTGGTGTTGATGGTGGCTTTGATGATGGTGTGGTTGTGGTGATGGTAATGGTGGTGATTATTGTGGTAATGGTGGTGGTGGTTGTGGCTTTGATGATGGTGTGGTTGTGGTGATTGCAATGGTGGTGATTATTGAGGCAATGGTGGTGATTATTGAGGCAATGGTGGTGATTATTGAGGTAATGGTGGTGTTGATGGTGGTTTTGATGATGGTGTGGTTGTGGTGGTTGCAATGGTGATGATTATTGAGGTAATGGTGGTGTTTATTGAGGCAATGGTGGTGTTGATGGTGGCTTTGATGATGGTGTGGTTGTGGTGATTGCAATGGTGGTGATTATTGTTGCAATGGTGGTGATTATTGAAGCAATGGTGGTGATTATTGAGGCAATGGTGGTGTTGATGGTGGGTTTGATGATGGTGTGGTTGTGGTGGTTGCAATGGTGGTGATTATTGAGGTAATGGTGGTGGTGGTTGCTATGATGTTGGAGGTGATCATGAATCATCTGGTAATGATATTATGACGGTTTTGATGTGATTGATATGATGGTGAAGATTTGAATGTGGTTTTTTTTTGGGGGGGGGGTGATATTTAGTGCGGATTGCGGTTCTGATGATAGTTATCGCATGATGACGCTTTTCCCGTTTGCACTGCTGATGATGCCTGCCTGCCGATGGTGCAGCTGTCACAGCGGGCTATGATGCTGGTTCTATTAATGCTGCTGCTGCCTATGATGATCTTGCTACTGGTTATCCTGCGGTAGCGAGATGTTAACTACCTGGCCTGGTATACAGGAGGTCGTGGGTTCGATCCCGACCCTGATGCCTGTAGCTGTGTATTTGGAGTTTGAGTTTGAGTCTCTCATCATCATCATCACGGTGGCTGGGAGATGTTAACTACCTCGCCTGGTATACAGGAAGTCGTGGGTTCGATCCCGACCCTGACGATGCCTGCTGCTGCTGTATATTTGGAGTTTGAGTCTCTCATCATCATCATCACGGTGGCTAGGAGATGTTAACTACCTCACCTGGTATACAGGAGGTCGTGGGTTCGATCCCGACCCTGACGATGCCTGCTGCTGCTGTATATTTGGAGTTTGCGTCACTCTCTCATCATCATCATCATGGTAGCTGGGAGATGTTAACTACCTCGCCTGGTATACAGGAGGTCGTGGGTTGACGCCTGCTGCTGTATATTTGGAGTGTGCGTGTCTCTCTCCCCGTGGTCGCGTGGATTTTTCTCCGGGTCCTCCGGTTTTTCCCCACCACATTTAGAAACGCGCCTTTAGACTGCTTTGCTGCTATACATTTCCACACGATAATCAACTTTATTGGGCTATCATTTGTGACCAGGTCGCTTCTGAACAAGAGCTACATAGCTCAGTGGGCCTTACCTGGTTAAATACAAATGTTTACTTTAGTACCGTTCTTACTGCTGCGATTAACACTGTTGGCTACATACGGTGCGAAAGAAGTTTAACATACATATTGATTCTCTTGCAACCTCTGATGCTGCTGTTGATGCCTCTAATGCTACTGTTTAACCTGCTCTTGCTACCTAATGATGCTGATGCCACTGCCGCCGCCGCTGCTGCTGATGATGATGCTGATGATGATGCTACTACTGCTGCTGCTGATGATGATGCTACTGCTGCTGCTGATGATGATGATGATACTACTGCTGCTGCTGATGATGATGCTACTGCTGCTGCTGATGATGATGATGATGCTACTGCTGCTGCTGATGATGATGATGCTACTGCTGCTGCTGATGATGCTACTGCTGCCAGTATTCACGAATCTGCTTGTGCTGTGTACAGTTGGATCAGCGATCCCCCCCCTCATCCCTGGCCTGCATAAGAGAGCAGCGCTCCTGAGTCCCCGCTTCCCCAGTGAGTCCCTCATGGGGCGGGCGTCTATGATAGAGACTCGCACAGAGACCCGTAGACTCACACAGAGACTCACACAGAGACCCATAGACTCACACAGAGACCCATAGACTCACACAGAGACCCGTAGACTCACACAGAGACCCGTAGACTCACACAGAGACCCATAGACTCACACAGAGACTCATAGACTCACACAGAGACTCATAGACTCACACAGACTCAGACTCACACAGAGACCCATAGACTCGCACAGAGACCCATAGACTCGCACAGAGACCCATAGACTCACACATAGACTCATAGACTCACGCCGAGACCCATAGACTCACACAGAGACCCATAGACTCACACAGAGACCCATAGACTCACCACACAGACTCGCATAGAGACCCACACAGAGACCCATAGACTCACACACAGACCCATAGACTCACACACAGACCCATAACCTCACAGAGAGACCCATAAACTCACGCCGAGACCCATAGACTCACACAGAGACTCATAGACTCACACAGAGACTCATAGACTCACACAGAGACCCATAGACTCACCACAGAGAGACCCGTAGACTTAGAGATGTAACATTCTAGATTTGAAGCTTTCGTGACTGCAAGGATTCGAAACCGTAGGACCCCCCAGATAGCCTCACACACACACAGACCCGTAGACTTACACAAAGACATATCGACAGACACACACAGACACTCCATGGACTCGACCGCAGTCTCTTGGAGACGCAGTGATATGCACACGCTGCACGCAATGCGCTTGTGTCCCGGTGCCACGTTAACTCTCCCGCTGTGTCGCCCTGCAGTGCTGGGCAGTCCGGCGATGAGCCGCGGGGGTCTCTTGCCTTCACCAAACCGGTGAGTTCCCCCCCATTGGACTCCGGTCTCAACCAACAAGGCAATGGTGCAACTTTGAGTCTGTGGTGCAGCGTTGAGTCTGTGGTGCAGTGTTGAGTCTGTGGTGCAGTGTTGAGTCTGTGGTGCAGTGTTGAGTCTGTGGTGCAGTGTTAAGTCTGTGGTGCAGTGTTGAGTCTGTGGTGCAGTGTTGAGTCTATGGGGCAGTGTTGAGTCTGTGGTGCAGTGTTAAGTCTGTGGTGCAGTGTTGAGTCTATGGGGCAGTGTTGAGTCTGTGGTGCAGTGTTGAGTCTGTGGTGCAGTGTTGAGTCTATGGGGCAGTGTTGAGTCTGTGGTGCAGTGTTGAGTCTGTGGTGCAGTGTTGAGTCTGTGGTGCAGTGTTGAGTCTATGGGGCAGTGTTGAGTCTGTGGTGCAGTGTTGAGTCTGTGGTGCAGTGTTGAGTCTGTGGTGCAGTGTTGAGTCTGTGGTGCAGTGTTGATTCTGTGGTGCAGTGTTGAGTCTGTGGTGCAGTGTTGAGTCTGTGGTGCAGTGTTGATTCTGTGGTGCAGTGTTGAGTCTGTGGTGCAGTGCTGAGTCTATGGTGCAGTGCTGAGTCTGTGGTGCAGTGCTGAGTCTGTGGTGCAGTGTTGTCTATGGGCAGTATTGAATCTGTGGTGCAGTGTTGAGTCTATGGTGCAGTGCTGAGTCTGTGGTGCAGTGTTGAGTCTGTGGTGCAGTGTTGAGTCTGTGCTGAGTCTGTGGTGCAGTGTTGAGTCTGTGGTGCAGTGTTGAGTCTATGGTACAGTGTTGAGTCTGTGGTGCAGTGTTGAGTCTGTGGTGCAGTGTTGAGTCTGTGGTGCAGTGTTGAGTCTGTGGTGCAGTGTTGAGTCTGTGGTGCAGTGTTGAGTCTGTGGTGCAGTGTTGAGTCTGTGGTGCAGTGTTGAGTCTGTGGTGCAGTGTTGAGTCTGTGGTGCAGTGTTGAGTCTGTGGTGCAGTGTTGAGTCTGTGGTGCAGTGTTGAGTCTGTGGTGCAGTGTTGAGTCTGTGGTGCAGTGTTGAGTCTGTGGTGCAGTGTTGAGTCTGTGGTGCAGTGTTGAGTCTGTGGTGCAGTGTTGAGTCTGTGGTGCAGTGTTGAGTCTGTGGTGCAGTGTTGAGTCTGTGGTGCAGTGTTGATTCTGTGGTGCAGTGTTGAGTCTGTGGTGCAGTGTTGAGTCTGTGGTGCAGTGTTGATTCTGTGGTGCAGTGTTGAGTCTGTGGTGCAGTGCTGAGTCTATGGTGCAGTGCTGAGTCTGTGGTGCAGTGCTGAGTCTGTGGTGCAGTGTTGAGTCTATGGGCAGTATTGAATCTGTGGTGCAGTGTTGAGTCTATGGTGCAGTGCTGAGTCTGTGGTGCAGTGTTGAGTCTGTGGTGCAGTGTTGAGTCTGTGCTGAGTCTGTGGTGCAGTGTTGAGTCTGTGGTGCAGTGTTGAGTCTGTGGTGCAGTGTTGAGTCTGTGGTGCAGTGTTGAGTCTGTGGTGCAGTGTTGAGTCTGTGGTGCAGTGTTGAGTCTGTGGTGCAGTGTTGAGTCTGTGGTGCAGTGTTGAGTCTGTGGTGCAGTGTTGAGTCTGTGGTGCAGTGTTGAGTCTGTGGTGCAGTGTTGAGTCTGTGGTGCAGTGTTGAGTCTGTGGTGCAGTGTTGAGTCTGTGGTGCAGTGTTGAGTCTGTGGTGCAGTGTTGAGTCTGTGGTGCAGTGTTGAGTCTGTGGTGCAGTGTTGAGTCTGTGGTGCAGTGCTGAGTCTGTGGTGCAGTGCTGAGTCTGTGGTGCAGTGCTGAGTCTGTGGTGCAGTGTTGAGTCTATGGGCAGTATTGAATCTGTGGTGCAGTGCTGAGTCTATGGTGCAGTGCTGAGTCTATGGTGCAGTGCTGAGTCTAAGGTGCAGTGCTGCGTCTATGGTGCAGTGTTGAGTCTATGGTGCAGTGTTGAGTCTATGTTGCAGTGTTGAGTCTATGGTGCAGTGTTGAGTCTATGGTGCAGTGCTGCGTCTATGGTGCAGTGTTGAGTCTATGGTGCAGTGTTGAGTCTGTGCTGAGTCTGTGGTGCAGTGCTGAGTCTGTGGTGCAGTGTTGAGTCTATGGGCAGTATTGAATCTGTGGTGCAGTGCTGAGTCTATGGTGCAGTGCTGAGTCTAAGGTGCAGTGCTGCGTCTATGGTGCAGTGTTGAGTCTATGGTGCAGTGTTGAGTCTATGTTGCAGTGTTGAGTCTATGGTGCAGTGTTGAGTCTATGGTGCAGTGCTGAGTCTAAGGTGCAGTGTTGAGTCTATGGTGCAGTGTTGAGTCTATGTTGCAGTGTTGAGTCTGTGGTGCAGTGTTGAGTCTGTGGTGCAGTGTTGAGTCTATGTTGCAGTGTTGAGTCTGTGGTGCAGTGTTGAGTCTGTGCTGCGTCTATGGTGCAGTGTTGAGTCTATGTTGCAGTGTTGAGTCTATGTTGCAGTGTTGAGTCTATGGTGCAGTGTTGAGTCTGTGCTGCGTCTATGGTGCAGTGTTGAGTCTATGTTGCAGTGTTGAGTCTGTGCTGAGTCTATGGTGCAGTGTTGAGTCTGTGGTGCAGTGTTGAGTCTGTGCTGAGTCTATGGTGCAGTGTTGAGTCAGCCCAGTGTATTCACAGCACACTGCAGACCCCTTAGCCGTGACCCTACCTACTACGGCAGGTACCGGTGACCCCACGTGACGGACGGGCGGGCTCACCGTGTGCGTTGTGTGGCTACGGCACAGGTTCGTCTCTCCCCACGACTCGTTTGATCGCGGCGGCGGCGGCGGCGGTGGTGCCGGTGCCTTGCCGGTTCACTACCGCGCCGTGGGAATTCGCCCGCCGCTCATCCGTGCTCCTCCGCTCATGGGAGTCGTCCCCCAGCCTCCCCAGCGCCTCCCGTCCCTGCTGCCGGGACGCATGGTGCCCGGCGCTCCCATCTCGATCCACCCGCTGCTGGTGAGGCCTTCCCCTAGGTCGACTCGGCCTCAAACGGGTACCCGGCGCGGCAATGCGGCCGGGCGTGGTGCTGGCCACCCACCAACTTCCCCGTCTTGTTGGCGTGTCGCAGAGGTCGCAACCGGGTACCCGATAC
Organism: Lampetra planeri; assembly: GCF_965212315.1. Classification (NCBI taxonomy): domain Eukaryota; kingdom Metazoa; phylum Chordata; class Hyperoartia; order Petromyzontiformes; family Petromyzontidae; genus Lampetra; species Lampetra planeri. Next base: position 28,049 of record NW_027615205.1, on the reverse strand, counting down.
CCGTACCCTACCCGATACCCGGCCGGGTACGGGTATCATCATCATCATCATCACGGTGGCTAGGAGATGCTAACTACCTCGCCTGGTATGCAGGACGTCGTGGGTTCGATCCCGACCCTGACGCCTGCTGCTGCTGTAGATTTGGAGTTTGCGTCTCTCTCTCATCATCATCAGACGGCCACGCTTGTGTTGCGACCGAAACGTCTCGTTTTCTTTCATTATTATTTTTCTACCCACGTGACTTTACCGAAAGAACCAGAGAGTTTGAATCCCTGCAGTCACGAAAGCTTTAAATCGAAATTCAAGAGCTAACAGTTTAGTTGATACAAACTCCGCACGCAAAAAGCTGCCCGAGTTGCCAATCGAACTCCCCCCCCGGGTCCTTTGTTTGCGCTGCGAAGCGACGGCCTGCCGGGCCTCAGCGTTGACGGGCCTCAGCGTTGACGGGCCTCAGCGTTGACGGGCCTCAGGGTTGACGGGCCTCAGGGTTGACGGGCCTCAGCGTTGACGGGCCTCAGCGTTGACGGGCCTCAGTGTTGCCGGGCCTCAGCGTTGACGGGCCTCAGGGTTGACGGGCCTCAGTGTTGCCGGGCCTCAGCGTTGACGGGCCTCAGCGTTGACGGGCCTCAGCGTTGACGGGCCTCAGGGTTGACGGGCCTCAGGGTTGACGGGCCTCAGCGTTGACGGGCCTCAGCGTTGACGGGCCTCAGCGTTGACGGGCCTCAGCGTTGACGGGCCTCAGCGTTGCCGGGCCTCAGCGTTGACGGGCCTCAGTGTTGACGGGCCTCAGTGTTGCCGGGCCTCAGCGTTGACGGGCCTCAGCGTTGACGGGCCTCAGCGTTGACGGGCCTCAGTGTTGCCGGGCCTCAGCGTTGACGGGCCTCAGCGTTGACGGGCCTCAGCGTTGACGGGCCTCAGTGTTGCCGGGCCTCAGTGTTGCCGGGCCTCAGCGTTGACGGGCCTCAGCGTTGCCGGGCCTCAGTGTTGCCGGGCCTCAGCGTTGACGGGCCTCAGCGTTGACGGGCCTCAGTGTTGCCGGGCCTCAGCGTTGACGGGCCTCAGCGTTGCCGGGCCTCAGCGTTGACGGGCCTCAGCGTTGACGGGCCTCAGCGTTGACGGGCCTCAGCGTTGACGGGCCTCAGCATTGACGGGCCTCAGTGTTGCCGGGCCTCAGTGTTGCCGGGCCTCAGCGTTGACGGGCCTCAGCGTTGACGGGCCTCAGCGTTGACGGGCCTCAGCGTTGACGGGCCTCAGCGTTGACGGGCCTCAGCGTTGACGGGCCTCAGCGTTGACGGGCCTCAGCGTTGACGGGCCTCAGTGTTGACGGGCCTCAGTGTTGACGGGCCTCAGTGTTGACGGGCCTCAGCGTTGACGGGCCTCAGTGTTGACGGGCCTCAGCGTTGACGGGCCTCAGCGTTGACGGGCCTCAGTGTTGACGGGCCTCAGTGTTGACGGGCCTCAGTGTTGACGGGCCTCAGCGTTGACGGGCCTCAGTGTTGACGGGCCTCAGTGTTGACGGGCCTCAGTGTTGCCGGGCCTCAGTGTTGACGGGCCTCAGTGTTGACGGGCCTCAGTGTTGCCGGGCCTCAGTGTTGCCGGGCCTCAGCGTTGACGGGCCTCAGCGTTGACGGGCCTCAGCATTGACGGGCCTCAGCGTTGACGGGCCTCAGCGTTGACGGGCCTCAGCGTTGACGGGCCTCAGCGTTGACGGGCCTCAGCGTTGACGGGCCTCAGCGTTGACGGGCCTCAGCGTTGACGGGCCTCAGCGTTGACGGGCCTCAGCGTTGACGGGCCTCAGCGTTGACGGGCCTCAGCGTTGACGGGCCTCAGCGTTGACGGGCCTCAGCGTTGACGGGCCTCAGCGTTGACGGGCCTCAGCGTTGACGGGCCTCAGCGTTGACGGGCCTCAGCGTTGACGGGCCTCAGCGTTGACGGGCCTCAGCGTTGACGGACCTCAGCGTTGACGGGCCTCAGCGTTGACGGGCCTCAGCGTTGACGGGCCTCAGTGTTGACGGGCCTCAGCGTTGACGGGCCGCCGTTCCGCCCCGCAGCCTCGCCTGGGCTTCGGGCGTCCCGGCGCGATGCCGCCGCCGCCTGTGAAGAGGAAGATGACGACGCCGCCGGCGTCGGCGCTGGAGATGGGCGCGCAGGCGAAGCGGGCACGCCCCCGCCACACGCCCAGCCCCGCACCGCTGCTGAAGACGGTGGCCCGCAGAGGCCACGGTCAGTGGCACGCTCAATCACTCACGTGGTCACTCACGTGCTCACTCACTCACGTGGTCACTCGCTCACTCACTCACTCACGTGGTCGCTCACTCGCTCACTCGCTCGCTCACTCACGTGGTCACTCACGTGCTCACTCACTCACGTGGTTAGTCACTCGCTCACTCGCTCACACACCCACACACCACTCACTCACCCACACACCCCACTCACTCACACACCCCACTCACCCACACACCCCCACTCACTCACCCCACTCACTCACCCACACGCCCCACTCACCCACACCCCACTCACTCACTCACCCCACACGCCCCACTCACCCACACCCCACTCATTCACCCAAACACTCACTCACTCACCCACACCCCACTCACTCACTCACACCCCACTCACTCACTCGCACCCCCACTCACTCACCCACATGCCCCACTTACTCACCCACACACCCCATTCACACACTCACCCCACTCACTCACTCACTCACACACCCCACTCACTCACCCACACCCCACTCACTCACTCACTCACCCACCCACACACCACTCACTCACTCACTCACCCACACACCACTCACTCACCTGCACCCCACTCACTCACCCACACACCACTCACTCACCCACACCCCATTCACCCACACCCCACTCACTCACTCACTCACCCACACACCACTCACTCACTCACCCACACACCACTCACTCACCTGCACCCCACTCACCCACACCCCACTCACTCACTCACCCACACCCCACTCACTCACCCACACCCCACTCACTCACCCACACCCCACTCACTCACCCACACCCCACTCACTCACCTGCACCCCACTCACCCACACACCCCACTCACCCGCACACTACTTCACACTGGGCTTGACCCAATTGCTGCGCTTTGACCTGTGTGCGTGTGTTCACGTGTGTGCATGTGTGTACGTGTGTGTACACGTGTGTACACTTGTGTGCGTGTCACTCCGCAGTGTTTGCAGGAGGCAAGATGACACTTTTGGTGAGGACCCCCTGACCCCTGTGATGACCTCCGTTAACCCTCTGCCCATGACCCAGTGTCAGCCACTGCCTTTGTTAAATGACACTTAACACACGCTCACTCTCACTCGCTCAGCCACTCATTCTCTATCTCACTCTACCACTCGCTCACTCACGCTCTCGTCAACCCAGCACGGACACGTTCACTCACACACACTCACACTGTGTGTGTGGTGCGTGGTGCGCATGTGGTGCGTGCGTGTGTGGTGCGTGTGTGGTGTGGTGTGCGTGTGGTGTGCGTGTGGCGTGTGCGTGCGTGGTGTGTGTGTGTGATGCGTGCATGGTGCATGTGCGTGGTGCGTGTGTGGTGCATGTGTGTGTGTGTGTGGTGCGTGTGTGTGTGCGGGGTGTGTGTGGTGTGCGTGTGTGGTGCGCGTGTGGTGTGTGCGTGCGTGTGTGTGGTGTGCGTGCGTGCGTGGTGTATGCGTGCGTGTGGTGTGTGTGATGCGTGTGTGGTGTGCGTGTGGTGTGCGTGTGGTGCGCGTGCGTGGTGCACGTGCGTGGTGCATGTGCGCGGTGCGTGCGTGTGATGTGTGTGCTGCGTGTGTGTGTGGTGTGAATGTGCATGGTGTGCGTGTGATGTGCGTGGTATGTGTGCGTGCGTGCTGTGTGCTGCGTGCGTTGTTGAATCTCCGCGGCTGTTGCAGGTGCCACCATCATCTGGTGGCGTGCCAGGCCCGCGTGGCGGTGAGTTTGTTCGCGCTCCGCTCATTCACCCGGCGCGAGTTTTCAGGAGCGTCCTGCCAAGTTTTTGCCGTGCCGGGTGGGGTTCATGTCTACAAGTTGCTGCTGCTATAGTAGAGGGTTTTTTTGGGGTTAGATCGCGTAAATATATAAATGTGTCGTTAAAACTCGCCACCAACCGACGCAGCCAACTAGTGAGGGTTGTCACGTAAACAGAACGTGGCCAATTCGTCACTAGTACAGTACTAGTGTGTAGTGTAGTGTATTGTGTAGTGTATTGTGTAGTGTATAGTGTAGTGTATAGTAGTGTAGTGTATAGTAGTGTATAGTGTAGTGTATAGTAGTGTAGTGTATAGTAGTGTATAGTGTAGTGTATAGTAGTGTAGTGTATAGTAGTGTAGTGTATAGTAGTGTAGTGTATAGTAGAGTATAGTGTAGTGTATAGTAGAGTATAGTGTAGTGTATAGTAGTGTAGTGTATAGTAGTGTATAGTGTAGTGTATAGTAGAGTATAGTGTAGTGTATAGTAGTGTAGTGTATAGTAGTGTAGTGTATAGTAGAGTATAGTGTAGTGTATAGTAGAGTATAGTGTAGTGTATAGTAGTGTAGTGTATAGTAGAGTATAGTGTAGTGTATAGTAGAGTATAGTGTAGTGTATAGTAGAGTATAGTGTAGTGTATAGTAGTGTATAGTGTATAGTAGTGTATAGTGTAGTGTATAGTAGTGTAGTGTATAGTAGTGTAGTGTATAGTAGAGTATAGTAGTGTATAGTAGAGTATAGTGTAGTGTATAGTAGTGTAGTGTATAGTAGTGTATAGTGTAGTGTATAGTAGTGTAGTGTATAGTAGTGTAGTGTATAGTGTAGTATAATAGTACAGCACACCGGTTTATCGGTGAGCCAAGCCACAACATTTACAATCTGAGTGTACGACGTTTCGCCGGTAATCACAACCAGCTTCATCAGGCGACAGCCAGACTTGCTGCTGCTGCTGCTGCTGCCATCCCAGTTGAGTCAAATTGACGGTGAGATTATTGCAACGGTGGCATGCTTGGCCAATAGTTTTGTGTCCGTGTGTGAACCGGTCACGGGGCCTCCCCCTTGGTCGACTCAGCCTCAAATGCTGCGGTCTGTGGTGAACACCGGCCACCCACCCCCTCGTGTGCCGTGCCGGCCTTCATAGGTGCTGTTCTCCACCAGCGCTTGCCCCAACAGCCTGTTAAGGCTACACGGGGGGTCTTTGTGTGTGTTTGATTTTGAGCGATAATCGCCCTGAATCCATGTTGTTTCTGTCACTCGATTTTACATTAACGCCAGCAGCTCCCCCCCCCCCTCCTCTCCCTCCCTTCCTCCCCTCCCTCCCCCCCCCCTCCTCTCCCTCCCCTCTCCCCTCCCTCCTCTCCCTCCCTTCCTCTCCCTCCCTCCTCTCCCTCCCCCCCCTCCCCTTCCTCTCCCTCCCTCCCTCCTCTCCCTCCCCCCCCCCTCCTCTCCCTCCCCTCTCCCCTCCCTCCTCTCCCTCCCTTCCTCTCCCTCCCTCCTCTCCCTCCCCCCCTCCCCTTCCTCTCCCTCCATCCCCTCTCCATCCTCTCCTCTCCCTCCCCTCCTCTGCCTCCCTCCTCTCCCTCCCTCCCCTCCCTCCCCCTGGCTAGAGCAGTGCGGGGGTTTGAACGGAGCGCCGTGTCTTGTTGCAGATGAGGGCCGGCGTGGTAGTGAGGTGCCTGAGAAGAACTGGTGAGTGATGGTCTGGCGGGGAGCACTCCCATTGGCGGCACAGCGGCCCGCACAAGCGGATGTCACAGAGCTGCCTCTGAGATACCTTCAGCTGACGCTGGTCCAGTGTGTGGTGTGCGAGTGGTGTGGGTGTGCTGTGTGTGGTGTGCTGTGTGTGTGTGGTGTGTGTGCTGTGTGTGTGGGGTGTGCGAGTGGTGTGTGTGTGGTGTGTGTGTGGTGTGCTGTGTGTGTGGTGTGTGTGTGCTGTGTGTGTGGTGTGTGTGTGGTGTGCGTGTGGTGTGCGTGGTGTGGTGTGTGTGTGGTGTGCTGTGTGTGTGGTGTGTGTGTGGTGTGCGTGTGGTGTGCGTGTGGTGTGCGTGTGGTGTGCGTGTGGTGTGTGTGTGGTGTGTGTGTGGTGTGCGTGTGCTGTGTGTGTGGTGTGTGTGTGGTGTGCGTGTGGTGTGTGTGTGGTGTGTGGTGTGCTGTGTGTGTGGTGTGCTGTGTGTGTGGTGTGCTGTGTGTGTGGTGTGCTGTGTGTGTGGTGTGTGTGTGGTGTGCTGTGTGTGTGGTGTGCTGTGTGTGTGGTGTGCTGTGTGTGTGCTGTGTGTGTGGTGTGTGTGGTGTGTGTGTGGTGTGCTGTGTGTGTGCTGTGTGTGTGGTGTGGTGTGCGTGTGCTGTGTGTGTGGTGTTTGTGTGTGGTGTGGTGTGTTGTGTGTGTGGTGTGCTGTGTGTGTGGTGTGCGTTGTGTGTGTGGTGTGCTGTGTGTGTGGTGTGCGAGTGGTGTGTTGTGTGTTTATGGTGCGTGTGGTGTGTGCGTTGGCTGTGGTGTGTGTGTGCGGGGTGTGTGTGTGTTGGCGGGGTGTGTGTGCGCGGGGTGTTGGCGGGGTGTGTGAGTGCGTGGTGTGTGTGCGGGGTCCGTGTGCGGGGTGCGTGGTGTGTGTGTGCAGGGTGTGTTTGCGTGGTGCATGTTGTGTGGGCGTGGTGTGTGGGGTGTGTGCGTGGGGCGTGTCTCTGTGTGTGCGACGTGTCTCTGTGTGTGTGACGTGTCTCTGTGTGTGCGACGTGTCTCTGTGCGTGGGGCGTGTCTCTGTGTGTGCGGCGGTGGCGGCGCAGGCTGACGCTGCACTGCGCGCTCTGCTCGTTCCGCACGCTGCACCACGCCGAGATGGAGGAGCACTACGGCGGGGAGCTGCACAGCAGCAGCCTGGGCCTGCTGCGGCAGGCGCACGCCAGCGACTCGCGGGTCGTCGACTTCCTGCACGTGAGGGACCCCCCCCCCCACACTCCCCCCCTCCCGGCCAAGCTCTCAGTCAGAATCGGGAATGTTTATTTGAGGAGTGCACCGCACCGCACCGCACCAGGAGCGATGCTCCACTGTGTGGTGTTGATGACGATGCTGCGATGATGTCTTTGCTTAGACGTTGATGGTGGTGGTGGTGATGGTGGTGGTGGTGGTGATGATGATGATGATGGTGGTTATGATGGTGGTGATGATGATGATGATGGTGGTGATGATGGTGATGATGATGATGGTGGTGGTGATGGTGGTGGTGGTGCTGATGGTGCTGATGGTGGTGCTGATGTTGCTGATGGTGGTGATGGTGGTGGTGGTGGTGATGGTGGTGATGGTGGTGATGGTGGTGATGATGGTGATGATGATGGTGGTGATGATGCTGATGATGCTGATGGTGGTGATGGTGCTGATGATGTTGCTGATGGTGGTGATGATGGTGGTGGTGATGTTGCTGGCAGGAGTGCACCGTTCACAAGAATCGGCGGATGTCCAAACGGCGCCAACAGATGAACATCCCTGACGGGCGCGTCCCCATGAAGGGTGAGCGAGCGAGCGTTGTGTACCCTGTGTGAGTCTGTGGGTCTGTGTGAGTCTGAGTCTCTGTGCGAGTCTGTGGGTCTGTGTGAGTCTATGGGTCTCTGTGTGAGTGTCTCTGTGTGAGTCTAAGGGTCTCTTGTGTGAGTCTACGGGTCTCTGTGTGAGTCTGTGGGTCTCTGTGTGAGTCTGTGGGTCTGTGTGAGTCTATGGGTCTCTGTGTGAGTGTCTCTGTGTGAGTCTAAGGGTCTCTTGTGTGAGTCTACGGGTCTCTGTGTGAGTCTGTGGGTCTCTGTGTGAGTCTGTGGGTTTCTGTGTGAGTCTGAGTCTGTGTGAGTCTACGGATCTCTGTGTGTCTGTGGGTCTCTGTGCGAGTCTGTGGGTCTCTGTGTGAGTCTATGGGTCTCTGTGTGAGTCTACGGGTCTCCGTTTAAGTTGCCAAGGCAATGTAGTAGTGCTTCGACATTCAAATCCATACACGAATGCTGGCTTACCATGTCTCTGTGTCCGTCTCTTACCCCCCGTGTCTCCCCCCCCCGTGTCTCCTCCTCCGTGTCTCCCCCCCCCCCCCCGTGTCTGCTCCCCCCCCCGTGTCTCCCCCTCCGTGCCCCCCCCTCACTCCCCGTGTCTCCCCCCCCCGTGTCTCTCCCCCCGTGTCTCCCTGTCTCTCTGCAGACGTGCAGCCGGACCTGTGTCTGCGCCAGGTGTCGCTGTCGCACTGCCTGGCGTGTGACGTCTTGGTGCCGCTCGACCCCAGCTGCGTGCAGGAGCACGTCAAGTCGGAGCGACACGTCGCACGCAAGGAGGTGCCCTGCCCCTACGCTCTGTCTCTCTCTGTCTCTCTCTGTCTCTCTGTCTCTCTGTCGTCTGTCCCATGTTGTTGTTGTTGTTCTTGTTGTTCTTGTTGTTGTTGTTCTTGTTGTTGTTGTTCACACGTGCGTCGTCGTCAGAACGGAATGGGGGTCATCGGAACAGGGGGAGGTAGTGAGCGTGTAAGTTCAACGTGCACCTGGCATGGCACCAGCGCCGTGGTGACGTCACCGCCGCTTCGTGGTGAACTGAGGTCGTTGTTGTTGTACGTTTGTGCTGTGTGTGTGTGCGCGCTGTGTATGTTGAATGGGGAGCGGTAGTGTAGTGGTTAGCGCTGCGCTATGAACCCCGCGACCCGACTTCCATTCCCGCTCACGGCCAACGCCAGCGACGATTATTTGAACCGGTCCCGGGCCTCCCCTAGGTCGACTCAGCCTCAAATGAGTAGCTGGTGCAGTGTAGTAAACATCGCCACCGGGGAGACAAAGGCGGCCGGGCGTGGTGCTGGCCACCCACCCCCTCGTGTGCCGTGCCGGTAGCCTTCATAGGTGCTCGCTAACAGCACTTGCCCCTACATTCTGTTAAAGCTACACGGGGGATCTTTGTCTTTGCATTGGGGAGCGGTGGTGCAGCGGTTAGCGTCACGAACCCGGCGACCCGGGTTTCGATTCCCGCTCACGGCCAACACCACCAGTGACCATTATCTGAACCGGTCCCGGGCCTCCCCTAGTTCGACTCAGCCTCGAAATGAGTACCTGGTGCAGTGCGTGTAATAATCGCCACTGGGGAGACAAAGGCGGCCGGGCGTGGTGCTGGCCACCCACCTCCACGCTGTACGTGGGGCGGTGGGGGGGGGGGTCTTTGTGCGCGTGCGTCGCTGCTGCGCATGCGAGTGACCGCCGCCGGCGTGTCTTGGCGCAGGTCAGAGGTCGCAACCGGGTACCCGATACCCGTACCCTACCCGATACCCTGCCGGGTACGGGTAGCGCCGAGCCCAGAATGCACTTCGCGTGGGCGCCCGCTGTAGCCACGGCAACCGCACGGGGAGGGGGGGGGGGGCGTTGGGGGGAGGTGCAGGAGATGGGGCAGTGGAGACGGGAGGGGGGGCAGAGCGAGAGGCAGAGGTCGCGGCCGGGTACGGGTAGCCGTTTGCGACCCTGGTGCGGCCGGGTACGGGTAGGCCGTGAGTCACTGGTGAGTCACCGTTTGTCACTCATTTCCCAACGTCTTGTCTCTTCTCACAATTCAAGTTCCTAGAATCAACCCACCCCCGCCTGCAACATGGCTTCATCCCAGAGGTCGCAATCGGGTACCCGATACCCGTACCCTACCCGATACCCGGCCGGGTACGGGTAGCCGGGTATCGGGTAGGGTACGGGTACCAGTAGGGTATCGGGTAGGGTACGGGTACCCGTTTGCGACCCTGGTGCGGCCGGGTACGGGTAAGGAATCAAAACCTGTTTGCGACCTCTGTCGCAGGTGTACGAGGCGGCCAGGAGCCAGACGGTACAGCAAGTCGCTCGACATCTCATCTCCAACAAAGGCACCCGCGCCAAGTTTGAGATGTACAAGAAGGTGAGCTTCAGGACGCGCCCGGGTTCGACTCCGGGTTTCAGACGCACACTCGCTCAGAGAGCCATAGACTCACACAGAGAGCCATCGACTCGGTCAGAGAGCCATACTCGCACAGAGACCCATAGACTCGCACAGAGCCATAGACTCACTCACAGAGCCATAGACTCACTCAGAGAGCCATAGACTCACTCAGAGAGCCATAGACTCACTCATAGAGTCATAGACTCACACAGAGAGCCATAGACTCACACAGAGAGCCATAGACTCACACAGAGAGTCATAGACTCACACAGAGAGACATAGACTCACACAGAGAGCCATAGACTCACTCAGAGAGCCATAGACTCACACAGAGAGCCATAGACTCACTCAGAGACTCATCGACTCGCACAAACCGAGGGTCTGAGCCCGGTCACCAGTGACTGCGCAGAAAGTAATCTGTGTGTCGTCCCACACTCACTTATTGCCTGAACTCCCAGCCTTGTAAATGAGTCCCACACACACACACACACGACCTCCCACGACCTCTCGCGACATCTCAAGACCTCTCACGACCTCTCACGACCTCTCACGACCTCCCACGACCTCCCACGACTTCCCACGACCTATCACGACCTCTCACGACCTCTCACGACCTCTCACGATCTCTCACGACCTTTCGCGACCTCTCACGACCTCTCACGAGCTCCCACGACCTCTCGTGACCTCTCGCGACCTCTCGCGACCACAGGGAGAAGACCCATTCTCAAAGGAGGAGGACGACAAGAACAACGCTGGCGAGGACGAGGTTGAAGAGGGGGAGGTGGGAGAGGACGAGGAGGAGGAAGAGGACAACGATGAGGAGGAGGAAGCTATCGATTATACCAACACCGACACGGCCACCGTCACGAGCACTACCACCACCACAGCCGCCACCGCCGCCATCAGCGCCGTCACCACCGCCGAGCCCAAGGACGCAGTGCAAACGCCAAAGCGCGGCAGCGGCGAGCGCAAACGCAGCAGCAGCAGCGGCAGCAGCAGCAGCAGCGGGAGCAGCAGCAGCAGCAGCAGTGGCAGCAGCAGCAGCAGCGGCGCAGGCGGGGGACGAGACACGGACACGATATTGGGCTCGGACGACGACGCGACCGCCGGCGCGGCGCCGGCGAAAGAAGCCGACGGTGACGTTGACGAGGACGCCCTGCTCAAGCCGGAGCCGGAGCCGGCGGCAGCGGCGGTGCCGCAACCGCCCGGCCTCGAACCCGGCGCCGCAGCCGGGGCAACGGCGGCCGAGTCGGCACACGGCGGCACGAGCGTCGACGGAGATCTGCCTCGAACGCCGTCGGGATCCCCGCCGGCCATGCCGGAGCCGGAGCCGTCGGCGAAAGCGTCGGAGAAGGGGTCATTAGAGAAGAAGAAGAAAGAGGTGGTGGAGAAGAAGGGAGATGGGGCAGAGGAGGAGGAGGAGGCGGGCAGAGCGGTGACGCCCGGGCGCCGGGGCAAGCCCCCCAGGGTTGGCACTAGCGGAGGGAGTGAGGGAAAGAGCCGGCGCGGGCGCAGGTCCAAGGCCAAGTAAAGAGGGGCGAACGATGTGGGGCGAACGATGGGGTCGGGAAGGTCTCGGGGGAGACTCGGGGAAACCCGATTGAGGATTCTTGGGGGAGATTCGCGAATTCTCCCAGGGAAAAATGTCCCGTTTGGAAGCTCGGAATTTTCCCCGGGAAAGATGCAGGCAGGACGGCGGGGACAAAAGGTCTGAGACGTAGCGGGAAGACCCAAGGATGGCCGAGAAGAACCCAGGGAAGGCTTGGGAACGCTTGGAGGAAGGAATTGAAGGATCTAAGAGGCCCAAGGGAGTTCGGGAAGATCACAAATGTGGGGATTTGGAGTGTCTTTGGCTCGGCAAATATCTGGAATGCCCCCCCCCTCCCCCCCGTAGCCTCGACAGAACCTGTGTGAAAGCCTTGGAAGTTCCAAGACGGCCACGTGGAAGGGCCCCTTGGGGAAGGCTTCGTGAAGGCCCTCACAATTAGACCCTTTGTGTTCACAGACAGTGCTCATAATAACCTCATAGAATTGTTGTTCTCGGTTTCTTTTTATTTAGCAAAACACTAGTCGACGTTTTGCCCTCGGTTTAGTTGACGTCTTGTATGTTTGCCGTCGTCGTCGTCGTGAACGTTGTCGTCATCGTCGTCGTTTTTTGTACGAGCCGGGGGGGGTGGGGGGGGGGTGAGGTGGCGGCCGTGTGCGCCATCGCCCGGCGTTGGTTGGGGTCAGGGGTTATGGAGGGGTGGTGGTGGTGGGGGGCGTTTTGATTGGACGGCGATTTGACGTTTTTTTTTTGCCGCATTCTCCGGATCATTGTGAACCGCTACACGTTGGAGCCACCCGGCGGCGGTGTACGGCTGGCGTCCGTCACCGATCCTTGCGGAGGGTCACGGTTCCGTAGTCCGACGAACAGCGGACCTGTGGCGCCGGTGGTTAATCCCGCGGAACGTTTCGCGTGCCTCATGCCGTCGTTCACAAGAGCCGGGGACCGCCGTAGTGTTGCCACCGTACGTAGCCAGCGGTGCTAATCGGAGGTGCCGGGGGCGGTGTGCGCGGTGTAGGGGGGAAGGACGACAATTTATTAGTAATAAAGGTTTTTGTTGGGTTAGATCACCAAAGTATTAATGTGTCGTTAACCCGCCCATCACCCGACACGGCCAGTTTGTAAAGTACACATCACAATTCTGGAAACATCTTCTTGGTTCTTTCGGTAAAGTCACGTAGAAGGGAAGACCTGGTTTTAACCTGTAGATGTTGGAGGCAGTCGCCCTCCGCTGTTGTTATCTGGCGACTGCCTCCAACAACAGCGGAGGGCAGTCGCCCTCCGCTGTTGTTCAGACGCTGTCTTTCCGACTGCCCTGTTCTTCACCGGAGGACGGCTGCTTGCGTTGTGGCCGAAACGTCGTGAGAATTATTTTATTATGTTTTATTTTTATTCTTTTATTACTTCCCTTCTACGTGATGACTTTACCGAAAGAACCAAGAAGATGAATCCCTGCAGTCACGAAAGCTTTAAATCGAAATTCTGGCAACAATCGCCCAATGATGCCGGATGTAATTACCGGAGAAATGTCACGGTACTGGAATTGTAAATGTAGATTTACTCTCCAACACGCCGGTGGGCTGTACTAGTAACCAATTGGCCGCTCGTTATTTACGTGACAAACCTTACTAATTGGCTGTCGGGGTGGTGGCAAGTTCGTGACACATCTATGCTTACGTAAGCATTTACACAATGGTGTATAATTGCTTGCCCCGAGCTCTCGTACTCTGATGGTGCATTGCCATTGAGTTGTGCGCCTTTTGGCGTCATCTGGTCCAACACCATGTGAGACTAGGCTCTAAGGAAAGCTGTCTCGGGTGTGGACCAATCAATTTCAAGGACAGTGCATACATTACCAGAGTTGTGTTTTTTGTTTGCATTCCGACCGCAGGTATTGTGGTCAATGCAAACATGACTCCCTGTAAAAAAGGTGTCAGTTTTGTTGCCAGATAAAGGGTAAAAAAAACTATTATCATATTTTGCTACTGGCAAAGGAGGTTCCAATTGTGTAAATGCTTACCCCGAGCTCTCATACTCTGATGGTGCATTGTCTTTGAGTTGTGCGCCTTTTGGCGTCATCTGGTCCAACACCATGTGAGACTAGGCTCTAAGAAAAGCTGTCTCGAGTGTGGACCAATCAGTTTCAAGGACAGTGCATACATTACCAGAGTTGTGTTTTTTGTTTGCATTCTGACCGCAGGTATTGTGGTCAATGCAAACATGACTCCTTGTAAAAAAGGTGTCAGTTTTGTTGCCAGATAAAGGGTAAAAAAACAATTATCATATTTTGCTACAGGCAAAGGAGGTTCCAATGGTGATCTTAACCCAATAACACTTGATTATGAATCACACTGGTCGCGAAAGCCTACGTGTCAAACTGTGATAACAGGCTAACACGCAACAACAGCAAGAAGCAGTTCTAGAGAAAGTAGTTTCATGATGATACCGCCAATACCAGACATCCTCTGTCATCATTAATTGTAACTATCGTCGTCATCCCTGTAAGAAACTCGCTCGAAAGTAAACCGACGGTCCTGGCAGCTTACAGAGTCCAACACAGGGTGCTTTAAAAAAATGTTTTAACACTTCTGAGGATCTGCAACAATAACGAAAAGAAATGTCCCTCTAGGCTCTGGAGACCACCTGGAGAAGATTCCAGGCACGTCTTGACAATGATGGCGAACAAACGGAGACTCCTTGCCCTGATCTCAGATTTGAACTAGACAATTTAGACAAGGACCTTTTGCAATCACACTTAACATTGACAGAAAAAAAATTCTACATCTGATTGGGTCCATGTAGATAACATGACAGCCTCTTCAGCTGCCTCAGTGTCAGCTAAATGCAAAGATAACCTGATTTACAAGTTCAACCTCCGCTCCAAGAAGAAGCCAGATCCAGACATTAAAAAGTCAGATGGTGACAAGATTGTTATCAATCAGAGCAACAGCCCAATTTCCGACAGCCTAAAATCGGTTCTGGCTAAAGGGTTGAATTTCGCAGTCGCCCCTAAACACATCCCCGTTGATGATATCATTGCCCAGGTCGACGTAGTCCTTAAGGGTTTGGGACACATTCCTACAGACGGAAATCGCTGCAATCCTCAAAAACGCTAAGAAACACCTATTAGCACCATCAGCAAGGAGGAGCGCCTTGAACTCTCTCAACTAAAAAAGAGAGATGACATCGTCATCCTCTCAGCCGACAAGGGTAATGCCACAGTCATCATGGATAAAACCACATACAATTACAAAATTGAGGACCTACTTAATGATGGCAGCTATACCAAAATGTATAGAGATCCTACCAACCGCCTGGTTACGAAAACCAACAACATCATCACTGATTCCACGTCTTTAATCGAACCAACCAAGCGGTTTGCCTTAAAACCCTCTGCTGCTAGACCACCCAGATGTTATGGCTTACCAAAAATCCATAAAGAAGGCACACCGCTCCGTCCTATCGTCTCCACCATTGGCTCACCCACCTACAAACTGGCCCGATCTCTGTCAGCCAGCAGAACCAATCCTCACTACTTACAGTTGTCACCTTCCCATGACGTCAGGGCCACGCCCCCTAGTCTTCCCCCCATTGGCTATGGGCCAGGACCGGCAGAGCCAATCATCGTGACGAGGTGTTATCCATCAGCAACCCGGATATATCCTCACATTACATCGACCTTGCAACCATTCACTGGTAAGACCACCTCAGCTGTACTCAACTCAGATCACTTGATATCTTCAACTAAGGACATCTCACTATCTCCGGGTGATTTGCTCGTCAGTTTCGCTGTGGTGTCTTTGTTTACCAAAGTTCCTGTGCCTGACACCATTACAATAATTGAAGATTTGGTCCAACAAGGACTGAATGCTGATGTACCGGCCCTGGTGAGACACTGCCTCACCAACACATACTTCACCTGGAATGGAACATTCTACAAACGAGTTGAAGGTACCCCAATGGGCTCTCCCTTATCTCCAGTTTTAGGCAATGTTTTCACGGAGAAATTTGAGACAGATGCCATCCAGGCATCCACCCTACGTCCTTGTGGAAGAGATAACGTTGATGACACGTTCGTCATCTGGCCACATGGCCTTACCAGCTCTGGACCAATTCTTCAACCACATCAATTCCATACACCCAGCCATCAAATTCACCATGGTGGTGGAAAAGGATGGCAAGTTACCGTTCTTGGATGTTTTAATCGAAAAAACCTAATGGCTCAATGGGACACTGTCTACAGGAAAGCCACCCACACGGATGCCGACCTAAAACCTGACTCCCACCACCATCCATCTCAGAAGAATTCCCTCGTCAAAACTCTACACCACAGAGCTCATTGTATTTCCAACCATCACCACCTAGCCAGTGAACTGGAACACGTACACCAAGCCCTCAAGACGAATGGATATTCAGACTACACAATCCGTAAAGCTGTCACCCCAACCGTTGGGAAAGAACCATCTGAGGACCCAATCAAAACCATCACCTTGCCATACATTGCAGGGGTCACCAAAAAGATTCCCAAAATCATGAGCAAACACAAGATCCGGTTCAACACGGTACATAAAAATCGTGATTTGATCCCATCTTTGAAGGATGCAATCCCCGACATGCAATACCCCGGTGTCTACAAACTAAGCTGCGTCTGCGGCAGCAGTGACTGGGGAAACTAAGCGACACGTCTCGGACCTGGTTCGTGAACACAAGGCAGATCTGAAACACGGCAGGACCAATACCTCAGCCGTGGCTGATCATTCTCTTAACGCGGTGGGCACACACGAAATTGATTTTTGTCAAGACGAAGGTACTAATAAGTAATAAAAGAATATTTTTTTTAATAATAAAATAATATTTTATTTCCCTTCTACGTGACTTTACCGAAAGAAGGGAAGTAATAAAATAATATTTGTATTATTTCCCTTCTACGTAACTTTACCGAATGGAACCAAGAATATTTGTTATCCTCGTATATGTTGCTACTGGCAAAGGAGGTCCCATGATGTAGCTGCTAACCCCGAGCTCTCATTACTCTGGTAGCGCGTTGTCTTTGAACTGTGCGCCTTTTGGCGTCATCTGGTCGAACACCGTATGAGACTAGGCTCTAAAGAAAGCTGTCTCTGGTGTGGACCAATCAGTTTCAAGGACAATGCATAAATTATCAGAGTTGTGTTTTTTGTTTGCATTTGACTGCAAGTATTGTGGTTAATGTAAACATGATTCCTTGCAAAAGGTGTCTGTTTTGTTGCCAGAAAAAAAAGGGGGAAACCCCTATTAGTATTTGTTCTCCTGTTAAAGTGTAGTATTATCCGTTCTTTTTCCAGTTAAAACGATAGTCCCATGTAAGTGTTAACATTCTTTTGAAGCGCCCTGTGTAAGCGTGGCCACTTGAGATACAGAGACGATAGTGACCCAGGCCTGCATCACGACGGGGGCGGGCGGGGGGGGGGGGTCGGGGAAATGATTCCGACTCTTAACGGGCAGCTTGCAAGCAGCAGCGGTGGCGTCTTCCGGGACATGAACCTCCCTCTGCCACCACCGCACAAGGAGGCCGCTCTCTGGAGTAAAATTCTGAATGTCTGGAGTAAAATTCTGAATGGCCCCGTTCGTTTTGTCAAGCTGCGTGCCCCAGTCACGTTATTCTCCCCCCCCCCCCCGGCAGAATACGGTCAATAATCTGGAGAATACGGTGGAGAAACAAGACATCTTTTTATTTTTATCCGTTGTTGTGGTCAACATAAGCTAGCTCTCTCGGGCGTGCGGCAGTGTGGCTGTGTGGAACTGGAGCATTTCTTTTTTTTACTTGTGGTCGAACGTCCCGTCGGCCGATTTGGCGCGGAGACGATTTCAAAACCGAGGCCGTTGTTTGCGTGTGCGGAGAGGAGGGTGGGGAGGTTGAAACGAGCGCGCCAGGGAGTTCCAACTTCCTTATTTGAAGAAAGCGGCCGTGCCGACGAGCGGCAGCGGGTACTCGGCACGGACGGAAGGATTGACGGGCTCGCCACCAGTCCGTCAGACTGACCGTCAGTCCGTCAGACTGACCGTCAGTCCGTGAGGCTTGCCATCAGTCCGTCAGACTGACCGTCAGACTGACCACCAGTCCGTGAGACTGACCATCGGTCCTTCAGACTGACCATCAGACTGACCATCAGTCCGTCAGACTGTGACCATCAGTCCGTCAGACTGTGACCATCGGTCCGTCAGACCGACCATCAGACCGTCAGACTGACCACCAGACTGACCATCGGTCCGTCAGACTGTGACCATCGGTCCGTCAGACTGACTGATGTTCGGACGTTCGAGTCCCTCGTGACGTCCCCAGGCGGAGCGTGCCGACAGGACACGGGTCTCGCCGTGAATCAAAAATTTGTCCTAACCCCCCCCACCCCCCCCCAAAACAACCTGACATCAACAGCTCGGTTGGGAGTCGCTATCCCTCACGGCATCGCTCGTTCTCACTACCCCCCCCCCCCCCGGCTACAAAACCGTGTTGGGAGCCTCCTGTAAAGGAGGAGAGTCGTGAGGCACGGCGAGTCTGATCTTCGCGCGAAACGAGCTGCGGGGAGAATGGCTCGCCAACAGAATAAAATATCGCGTGATGAAATGAAATGTTGGAGGCGTGGGAGGTGTGTGTGTGGGTTTGTAGGTGTGTGGGTGTGTAGATGTTGGAGGCAGTCGCTCTCCGCTGTTGTTGGAGGGCGACTGCCTCCAACAACAGCGGAGGGCTGTCTTTCCGACTGCCCTGTTCTTCACCGGAGGACGGCTGCTTGCGTTGTGGCCGAAACGTCGTGAGAATTGTAGTATTTTATTAGGTTTTATTTTATTATTTTATTATTTCCCTTTTCGTGACTTTACCGAAAGAACCAAGAAGATGAATCCCTGCAGTCACGAAAGCTTTAAATCGATATTTTAAAATATTTTATTTTGGTACTGGCAAAGAAGGTCTAATGATGTAGATACTCACCCCGAGGCCTCATTACTTTGATAGCGGCATTGTCTTTGAGCTGTACGCCTTTTGGCGTCCTCTGAACGAGCACCAATTGGGTCGAGGCTCAAAAGAAAGCCGTCCCTTGGTGTGGACCAATCAGTTTCAAGAACAATGCATTATATATTATCAGAGTATTTCTTGTTTGCATTTTGACTGCAAGTATTGTGGTCAATGTAGACATGAATCCTTGTTTAAAGGTTTCAGTTTTGTTGCCAGAAAAAAAGGGAAAAACCCTATAACACTGGTCAACACAAAAAAACATGTTTTTCTGGCCTGGACTTTTGCAGCTGTTCTAGACTAATTTCAGGGTGCCGATTCCAAATCTGATCTCAGATTTGCTCTATCACATCGCATTTTTATGCTATCGGCATACCCCATTTTCATTGATTTTACCCGAAATTAACTCTTATGATTGTAAGTTGTTGCGAGTCAGTGACTGCTTTAGTGTTAAAATATGGTGCTGTATTTTTAGGATGGTGTGTTTATAATATCATTTTATGTAGATATCCACATTTATTTAATATTTTTCTTCAGCAGTTTTTATTGAAAATGCAATATTTGATATCTAGAAAACCTGATGTGATAGACAAAAACTGATGGCAGATTTGGAATCGGCACCCCAAAATTACCTTATGCCTTTTGCAAGGACAAAAACCTCAATTACAAAACGCGTTTCATCCTTTTTTTCAATCTTAATTTTAGAACTTTCGTGACTGCAGGAATTATTATTTGTTTCTTTCGGTTAAGTCACGTCTAAAGATAAAATAATAAATTAAATTAAATAATAGAATACGACGTTTCGATTGCAACACAAGCAATCATCATCAGGTATACCTGCACAAGAAAGAAGCGATTCACCAGCCGATGTGATGTTCCCAACGAAACATCCCCGCCATTGGGACGTAGATCATCTTCCTCGCGGACAAGGAAGGCAGGAATGGAGTGACGAACAAGTAAACCCGTAAAAACAAAGTTTTTCACTATAAATCCTTTATATGCGTGGCATCGGGGCGGCTAGAGTCCTCTCGTCCTCTGGCTTGAGATGGCTGCCACCTATGGGTCAGATGATTGTCTGGCAGCATTAAACAATTGGTAATTAAATATTTTAAAAAATTCCCTAAACAGTGTAAAATTTTGGAAAACTATTTTCACGAAAATGCATTGTCACGCACAACGAGTCTGTGTGCAAAATGTCAACTCGATTGGATCACGGGAAGTGGGTTAAAAAAACGACCTAAATATTTGCACGGTCCTAAGCAAGCAAGCAAGTGAACTTAATATAAAGGATTTAAAACCGAGAGCCACTGAAAGACCATCGGCTCGGCAGTCAAGGTCTTCTGCATGTCGACGGGGCGAGAGCTTCTGCTTCTAGAGCATCTGCGAAACAGCGGCAACACGTGGCGTCGTCTGGAACATCTTCGACCAAGAGCCTCGACTTTTCCGGGGCAGCCGAGACGCCAGATCACTACCACCACCACCACCACCACACTGTGTTCAACCACCACCACACTGTTCAACCACCACCACAGTGTTCAACCACCACCACCACCACCACACTGTGTTCAACCACCACCACACTGTGTTCAACCACCACCACCACATTGTTCAACCACTACCACCACCACACTGTTCAACCACCACCACCACCACAGTGTTCAACCACTACCACCACAGTGTGTTCAACCACTACCACCACCACACTGTTCAACCACCACCACACTGTGTTCAACCACCACCACCACAGTGTTCAACCACCACCACCACAGTGTTCAACCACCACCACCACAGTGTGTTCAACCACCACCACCACACTGTGTTCAACCACCACCACCACCACAGTGTGTTCAACCACCACCACCACACTGTGTTCAACCACCACCACCACTGTGTTCAACCACCACCACCACCACACAGTGTTCAACCACCACCACATTGTTCACCACCACCACCACACTGTGTTCAACCACCACCACCACACTGTGTTCAACCACCACCACAGTGTTCAACCACCACCACATTGTTCACCACCACCACCACACTGTGTTCAACCACCACCACCACACTGTGTTCAACTACCACCACCACAGTGTTCAACCACCACCACATTGTTCACCACCACCACCACAGTGTGTTCAACCACCACCACAGTGTTCAACCACCACCACCACATTGTTCAACCACTACCACCACCACACTGTTCAACCACCACCACCACACTGTTCAACCACCACCACCACCACAGTGTTCAACCACTACCACCACAGTGTGTTCAACCACTACCACCACCACACTGTTCAACCACCACCACCACACTGTTCACCACCACCACAGTGTTAAACAACCACCACCACACAAGCTGCACTCTGACTCTAGGAAGGCGCCCCAGGCGGGAGTGTAACTCGGCCGCCGCTCGCTGCGAGGCTCTTGGCTCTTCACGCTAAAACCCTCGGAGATGAAATCGATGGAAGTTGTCAAGACACAGGCAGCTGCTGTGGTTGAAGAGGTCTGTGTACGTTTGTGTGTACGTGTGTGTGCTTGTGTGTGTATGTGTACGTGTGTGTGCTTGTGTGTGTGTGTGCTTGTGTGTGCTTGTGTGTGTATGTGTACGTGTGTGTGCTTGTGTGTGTGTGTGCTTGTGTGTGCTTGTGTGTGTATGTGTACGTGTGTGTGCTTGTGTGTGTGTGTACTTGTGTGTACGTGTGTACTTGTGTGTGTACGTGTGTGTGTGTACTTGTGTGTACGTGTGTACTTGTGTGTGTACGTGTGTGTGTACTTGTGTGTATACGTGCGTACGTGTGTTTATGTACGTATGTGTGTGCGTGTAGGTCAACTCAACCTCAAATGAGTACCCGGTGCTGTGTGTAGTAAACATCACTAGGGAGACAAAGGCGGCCGGGCGTGGGCACGAGGGGGTGGTGCTGGCCACCCACCCCCTCGTGTGCCGTTCCGGCCTTCATAGGCGCTCGCTAACAGCACTTGCCCCTACAGCCTGTTAAGGCTACACGGGGGATCTTTGTGTTCGAACCGGATGTGTTTGGAATGTTCTGATGCCACCGACGCCAACAGCTGACTGCACTTGACCATCCTGTTTCATCTCGTTTGAGTCTGTGGGTCTCTGTGTGGTGAGTCTGTGGGTCTCTGTGAGTCTGTGGGTCTCTGTGTGGTGAGTCTGTGGGTCTCTGTGAGTCTGTGGGTCTCTGTGTGGTGAGTCTGTGGGTCTCTGTGTGGTGAGTCTGTGGGTCTCTGTGTGGTGAGTCTGTGGGTTTCTGTGTGGTGAGTCTGTGGGTCTCTGTGTGGTGAGTCTGTGGGTCTCTGTGTGGTGAGTCTGTGGGTCTCTGTGTGAGTCTGTGGGTCTCTGTGTGGTGAGTCTGTGGGTCTCTGTGTGGTGAGTCTGTGGGTCTCTGTGTGAGTCTGTGGGTCTCTGTGTGGTGAGTCTGTGGGTCTCTGTGTGAGTCTGTGGGTCTCTGTGTGGTGAGTCTGTGGGTCTCTGTGTGGTGAGTCTGTGGGTCTCTGTGTGAGTCTGTGGATCTTTGTGTGGTGAGTCTGTGGGTCTCTGTGTGGTGAGTCTGTGGGTCTCTGTGTGGTGAGTCTGTGGGTCTCTGTGTGAGTCTGTGGATCTTTGTGTGGTGAGTCTGTGGGTCTCTGTGTGGTGAGTCTGTGGGTCTCTGTGTGGTGAGTCTGTGGGTCTCTGTGTGAGTCTACGGGTCTCTGTGTGAGTCTATGGGTCTCTATGTGTGAGTCTGTGGGTCTGAGTCTGTGTGTGAATCTACCACCACTTGCCCCAACAGTCTGAGGCTACACGGGGGATCTTTGTCTTTGTGTTGTTGGTGGTGAGAGGGACACTCCCCACCCATCGCGCGTCACGTGGTGGTGCAGCCCCACTCGGCACGCATCCTGGTCGCCTCCTGCTGCTGCCCCGCTCCTCACTCGCTCACCTACCCTGGTCGCTCACCACTCACTCACCACTCACTCACCTACCCTGGTCGCTCACCACTCACTCACCTACCCTGATCGCTCCTCACTCACTCACCTACCCTGCTCCCTCACTCACCACTCACTCACCTACCCTGGTCGTTCACCACTCACTCACCTACCCTGGTCGCTCACCACTCACCACTCACTCACCTACCCTGGTCACTCACCACTCACTCACCTACCCTACGCTCTCACCACTCACCTACCCTGCTCCCTCACCACTCACCTACCCTGCTCCCTCACCACTCACCTACCCTACTCCCTCACCACTCACTCACCACTAACTCACCTCCCCTGCCCTCTCACCAATCACTCACCACTCACTCACCTACCCTGCCCTCTCACCACCCACTCACTCACCTCCCCTGCCCTCTCACCACCCACTCACTCACCTCCCCTGCCCTCTCACCAATCACTCACCACTCACTCACCTACCCTGCCCTCTCACTCACCACTCACTCACCTACCCTGCCCCTCTCACCACTCACCACTCACTCACCTACCCTGATCGCTCACCACTCACTCACCTCCCCTGCTCTCTCACCACTCACCCACTGGGTGACCCCCTCACCTCCTCCTCCCTCCCCGATGGCGCCACGTGCTCCCTGGCGGGTGGCCCAGCTGGGCCCCGCGTGGGTGGCCCTGCTGGGCCCCGCGTGGGTGGCCCTGCTGGGCCCCGCGTGGCTGGCCCTGCTGGGCCCCGCGTGGCTGGCCCTGCTGGGCCCCGTGCAGGCCGCCTCTCTGGACAAGACGTTCACGTTTTCGGTGGCCGCGGGGCAGCAGGAGTGCTTCTCGCAGCCCATGAAGAGGGACGCCATCCTGGAGGTGGAGTTCCAGGTGAGAGCACGACTTGGTGTGTGCCTCCATCTTTCTACTTCTCTCTCTCTCTCTGCCTTCATCTACCATCACCACGACCACCACCATCACAACCACCACCATCACAACCACCACCACAACCATCACAACCACCATCACAACCACTACCATTACAATCACGACTATCACAACCACCACCATCACAGCCACCACCATCACAACCACCACCACGACCACCAGCACGACCACCAGCACAACAACCACCACCACAACCACCACCACAACTACCACAACCACCATCACACCCACCACAACCACCACCACAACCAACACCACCACAACCACCACCACGTGGCTTTTCTTTCGTGTTGTGTGCGGTGCTTTTAGCGCCACAGCGCGTGGATTTGTAGCGTTTATTTTCATTTGTGTTGCTGGTGACTTTGTGCGTTTCATATCGAAATCGCCTCCAGTGCTGCTGCTGCTGGCGGCAATACAAGTTGTTTAGAAGTCAAAAGTCTCTATCTCTCTCTCTGTCTATATCTCTGTGTATCTATCCTTATCTCTATCGATCTCTCGATCTCTCGATATCTCTCCATTCATTAATCCCCCCCCCTCACCCGCTTCGCACATGAAGTGCTCACAAGTGACGCCGTCACATCTATCATTCTTTCGATTTAAAGCTTTCGTGACTGCAGGGATTCATCTTCTTGGTTCTTTCGGTAAAGTCGCGTAGAAGGAAAGTAATAAAATAATAAAAATAACAAAAAATGTATTTCCCTTCTACGTGACTTTACCGAAAGAACCAATAATATCTGAACATATAACATCTTATCTTAACATCATAACAAAAGCTTAACATCTTAACAAAGCTGAACATCTTAAAACACGATTTAAAGCTTTCGTGACTGCAGGGATTCATCTTCTTGGTTCTTTCGGTAAAGTCACGTAGAAGGGAAATAGTGAAATTATAAAAATAAAACATAATATAATATAATTTTTATGTTTTAAAATATATTTTATTTGTATTATTTTATTATAATAAAATATTATATTTCGATTTAAAGCTTTCGTGACTGCAGGGATTCATCTTCTTGCTTCTTTCGGTAAAGTCACGTAGAAGGGAAATAATAAAACAATAAAATATTATATTATTTTATTACGTTTCATTTGAATTATTTTACGAGTAATCATCGTCAGCTGTGTCGTAGTTCCTGGTGGAAACGTCGCTCTTGAATCGCTTCTCGTGGTTGCGGTGCCATTGGGTTATCGTCGCCCTCCTGCCTGCCAGGTCATCGACGGGGGCGAGCTGGACATCAACTTCGTGGCGGTGTCACCCAGCGGCCTCACCGTCGCACGTGACGAGATGAAACAGGACAACACGCACAGGCACGCGTGGCCTGCTTGCAGGGCCATTGCCCGAAACGTCGCCCGTTTGTGTGTCCATGTTAGTGCAAGTCATGCCTGTGGGTCTCTGTGTGAGTGTGTGGGTCTGTGGGTGTCTTGTGTGAGTCTGTGGGTCTCTGTGTGAGTCAGTGGATCTCTGTGTGAGTCTGTGGGTCTCTGTGTGAGTCTGTGGGTCTCTGTGTGAGTCAGTGGGTCTCTGTGTGAGTCAGTGGGTCTCTGTGTGAGTCTGTGGATCTCTGTGTGAGTCTGTGGGTCTCTGTGTGAGTCTGTGGGTCTCTGTGTGAGTCAGTGAGTCTCTGTGTGAGTCAGTGGGTCTCTGTGTGAGTCTGTGGGTCTCTGTGTGAGTCTGTGGGTCTCTGTGCGAGTCTATGGGTCTCTGTGTGAGTCAGTGGGTCTCTGTGTGAGTCTATGGGTCTCTGTGTGAGTCAGTGGGTCTCTGTGTGAGTCAGTGGGTCTCTGTGTGAGTCTGTGGATCTCTGTGTGAGTCTGTGGGTCTGTGTGTGAGTCTGTGGGTCTCTGTGAGTCTATAAATCCCTGTGTGAGTCTGTGGTTCTCTGTGTGAGTCTATGGGTCTCTGTGTTAGTCTGTGGGTCTATGTTAGTCTATGGGTCTCTGTGTGAGTATGTGGGTCTGTGTGTGAGTCTATGGGTCTCTGTGTGAGTCTGTGGCTCTATGTGTGAGTCTATGGCCCTCTGAGTGAGTCTGTAGGTCTCTGTGTGAGTCTATGGGTCTCTGTGTGAGTTTATGGGTCTCTGTGTGAGTCTATGGTTCTCTGTGTGAGTCTGTGTGTCTCTGTGTGAGTCTCTGTGTGAGTCTATGTGTCTCTGTGCGAGTATATGCCTGAGTGAGTTTGTAGGTCTCTGTGAGTCTGTGGGTCTCTATGCGAGTCTATGTGTCTCTGTGTGAGTCTATGGCTCTCTGTGTGAGTCTATGCGAGTCTATGTGTCTCTGTGTGAGTCTATGACTCTCTGCGTGAGTCTGTGGCTGTCTGTGTGAGTCTGTAGATCTCTGTGTGAGTATGGGTCTCTGTGTGAGTCTATGTGTCTGTGTGAATCTATGTGTCTCTGTGTGAGTCTGTAAGTCTCTGTGTGTCTGTGGGTCTCTGTGTGAGTCTATGGCTCTCTGTGTGAGTCTGTGGCTCTCTGTGTGAGTATATGGGTCTCTGTGTGAGTGTGTAGGTATCTGTGTGTCTGTGGGTCTCTGTGTGAGTCTATGGGTCTCTGTGCGAGTCTATGGGTCTCTGTGTGAGTCTATGGGTCTCTGTGTGAGTCTATGGGTCTTTGTGTGAGTCTATGGGTCTCTGTGTGAGTCTATGGGTCTCTGTGTGAGTCTATGTGTCTGTGTGAGTTTATGTGTCTGTGTGAGTCTATGGCTCTCTGTGTGAGTCTGTAGGTTTCTGTGTGAGTCTATGCGAGTCTATGTGTCTGTGTGAGTCTATGTGTCTGTGTGAGTCTATGTGTCTGTGTGAGTTTATGTGTCTGTGTGAGTCTATGGCTCTCTGTGTGACTCTGTGTGTCTCTGTGTGAGTCTGTGGGTCTCTGTGTGAGTCTGTGGGTCTCTGCGTGAGTCTATGGCTCTCTGTGTGAGTCTGTCGGTCTCTGTGTGAGTCTCTGTGTGAGTCTATGGCTCTCTGTGTGAGTCTCTGTGTCTCTGTGTGAGTCTATGGTTCTCTGTGTGAGTCTATGCGAGTCTATGGCTCTCTGTGTGAGTCTATGGGTCTCTATGCGAGTCTATGGCTCTCTGTGTGAGTCTATGGGTCTCTGTGTGAGTCTATGGGTCTCTGTGTAAGTCTATGTGTCTGTGTGAGTTTATGTGTCTGTGTGAGTCTATGGCTCTCTGTGTGAGTCTGTGGGTCTCTGTGTGAGTCTCTGTGTGAGTCTCTGTGTGAGTCTGTGGCTCTCTGTGTGAGTCTATGGGTCTCTGTATGAGTCTCTGTGTGTCTGTGGCTCTCTGTGTGAGTCTATGGGTCTCTGTGTGAGTCTCTGTGTGTGTCTATGGGTCTCTGTGTGTGTCTATGTCTCTCTGTGTGAGTCTCTGTGTGAGTCTGTGAGTCTCTGTGTGAGTCTATGGCTCTCTGTGTGAGTCTATGGGTCTCTGTATGAGTCTCTGTGTGAGTCTGTGGCTCTCTGTGTGAGTCTGTGGCTCTCTGTGTGAGTCTATGGGTCTCTGTATGAGTCTCTGTGTGAGTCTGTGGCTCTCTGTGTGAGTCTCTGTGTGAGTCTGTGAGTCTCTGTGTGAGTCTATGGCTCTCTGTGTGAGTCTATGGGTCTCTGTATGAGTCTCTGTGTGAGTCTGTGGCTCTCTGTGTGAGTCTATGGGTCTCTGTATGAGTCTCTGTGTGAGTCTGTGGCTCTCTGTGTGAGTCTATGGGTCTCTGTATGAGTCTCTGTGTGAGTCTGTGGCTCTCTGTGTGAGTGTGTGGCCCTCTCTGAGACACAACGTTTTGACTCCACCGACTCGTCGTGCCTCGTCGTGCTCAGCATCAAGGCGGTGGAGGACGGCGACTACACCGTGTGCTTCGATAACACGTTCAGGCCGCGTGTCCAGCAAGACCGTGTGGATGGAGGTGATGGTGGATGACCTCGACGTCCAGGGCGACTGGAGGAGCTTCCTGAGCTCCCAGCAGATGGTGGACGTGCAGGTGGACGACCTACAGGTGAGTGGAGATGGGGGGGTGAGTGGGAGGGTGAGTGGGAGGGTGAGTGGGAGGGTGAGTGGGAGGGTGAGTGGAGATGGGAGGGTGAGTGGGAGGGTGAGTGGGAGGGTGAGTGTAGATGGGAGGGTGAGTGGAGATGGGAGGGTGAGTGGGAGGGTGAGTGGAGATGGGAGGGTGAGTGGGAGGGTGAGTGGAGATGGGAGGGTGAGTGGAGATGGGAGGGTGAGTGGAGATGGGAGGGTGAGTGGGAGGGGTGAGTGGAGATGGGAGGGTGAGTGGGAGGGTGAGTGGAGATGGGAGGGTGAGTGGGAGGGTGAGTGGGAGGGTGAGTGGGAGGGTGAGTGGAGATGGGAGGGTGAGTGGAGATGGGAGGGTGAGTGGAGATGGGAGGGTGAGTGAAGATGGGAGGGTGAGTGGAGATGGGAGGGTGAGTGCAGATGGGAGGGTGAGTGGGAGGGTGAGTGGAGATGGGAGGGTGAGTGGGAGGGGATGAGTGGAGATGGGAGGGTGAGTGGGAGTGAGTGGGAGGGTGAGTGGGAGAGTGAGTGGAGATGGGAGGGTGAGTGGGAGGGTGAGTGGAGATGGGAGGGTGAGTGGAGATGGAGGGTGAGTGGGAGGGTGAGTGGAGATGGGAGGGTGAGTGGGAGGGCGAGTGGAGATGGGAGGGTGAGTGGGAGGGTGAGTGGGAGGGTGAGTGGGATGGTGAGTGGGAGGGTGAGTGGAGATGGGAGGGTGAGTGGAGATGGGAGGGTGAGTGGGAGGGTGAGTGGAGA